>NC_052148.1:273537674-273613871 GCF_902713615.1 Scyliorhinus canicula
CTGGGCGTGATTCTCCGCACCCGGGAGAAATCGTGAGGCTGGCGTCAAAAACGGGTGGGTTTGACGCCAGCCTCCGCCCCCCCCGACCGGGAACCGATTCTGGTCCCCGGTCGGGGCTAGCATCCCGCGGCCGTGAACTCCGGCGATGGCTGACGCGTCAGATGACGTCAGCCGCATATGCGCGGATTGGACGACTCCAACCCGCGTATGCGCGGATGACGTCATCACGCATTTGCGTGAAACCCGCGCATGCGCGGACCGGTATGCCCCTCAGCCGCCCCACGAATGGATACAGCGGGGCGGCGGAAGGACAAAGAGTGCGCGGGAATCGGACCCGCTGCCCGCGATCGGTGCCCACCGATCGTGGGCCCATGGCACCCTTGGCACGGCCGTGGTACTGCCGTGACAATCAGTGCCATGGTTCCCCAGATCGGGACTTTACGGCCGTTTTTACGAACGGTCAGACCAGGTGTGTTTGACGTTCATAAAAACGGTCGTAAAGGCCTTGGAATTCGGCCCATCGGCCAGCTGAGAATCGCTGCTCGCCGTAAAAAAATGGCGGGCAGCGATTCGTGTCGGGAGGCGGGCGTGGGGGGGGGAGAGAATAGTGGGAGGGCGTCAGACTAGCGTGGCCGTAAAAACTTACGCCGCCCGCTATTCTCCGCACCGTCGTGAGTGCGGAGAATTGTGCCCTCTCTCTCTCACACACTCTCTCTCACACTTTCTCTCCCAGTCCTTTTCAACATTTCATCGGTCTACACATGACGATGACAAATATGATGTAAGTACACAGAGAAACTTTATGTGTTTTGAATGCTTACATTTTGAGTTCTCACACAAGGTCAAGGTAATTTGCTGTACAAACACTAAACAGTTGTCATATTGTGTCAGGATATTTTTGACAAGTACACTTGGACACTATTGGTGCTGAAGGAATCGCAGATGTCAAAGAAATACTTTGAAGAAAGGATTGTATTTATTTCACGTCTTTCAAACTCTCCAGGCGCTTTGCAACAAACAAAATACTCATTAACGTGTAATCAATGTAGGAAATGCAGCAGCTAGTCTGCAGACAGCAGGATCCTGTACACAGCAATGTGACCACTCCCTCAGTACTGACCCTCTGACAGTGCAGCACTCCCTCAGTACTGACCCTCTGACAGTGCGGCACTCCCTCAGTACTGACCCTCTGACAGTGCGGCACTCCCTCAGTACTGACCCTCTGACAGTGCAGCACTCCCTCAGTACTGACCCTCTGACAGTGCAGCGCTCCCTCAGTACTGACCCTCTGACAGTGCGGCACTCCCTCAGTACTGACCCTCTGACAGTGCGGCACTTCCTCTGTACTGACCCTCTGACAGTGCAGCTCTCCCTCAGTACTGACCCTCTGACAGTGCGGCACTTCCTCAGTACTGACCCTCTGACAGTGCTGCACTCCCTCAGTACTGACCCTCTGACAGTGCAGCACTCCCTCAGTACTGACCCTCTGACAGTGCAGCACTCCCTCAGTACTGACCCTCTGACAGTGCAGCACTCCCTCAGTACTGACCCTCTGACAGCGCGACACTCCCTCAGTACTGACCCTCTGACAGTGCAGCACTCCCTCAGTACTGACCCTCTGACAGTGCAGCATTCCCTCAGTACTGACCCTCTGACAGTGCGGCACTCCCTCAGTACTGACCCTCTGACAGTGCGGGCTCCCTCAGTGCTGAGAGCCTGTGCTGAAGCCACGTACCGTAGCATTGGAACCTAGCTGTTCAGAAGCCACTGAGCTGCTCGCTCTGAAGCACAGATGAATAACGCCGATTCATTCTCTTAACTGTCAACAATAATGTGCTGCATGTGATATTGATATACCTGTAAGTGATCACTAAATGCCTGTCCAGTCCAAGAGAGCATGTGCTTCATCATGGATGCTTTATGCATCTTGGAAGTTAAGTCCAGAGGTGAGTCAGCCTGAATCATCAATACTCAAGTGTGGAGGTAACAACGATATCTCAACAAAGGAGCAGTTGATTCGTGTCAACCATCACATGGTAGCACAGTGGGTAGCACTGATGCTTCACAGCTCCAGGGTCCCCGGTTCGACTCCCGTCTTGGGTCACTGTCTGTGCGGAATCTGCACTTTCTCCCCGTGTCTGCGTGGGTTTCCTCCGGGTGCTCCGGTTTCCTCCCACGAGTCTCGAAAGACGTGCTGTTAGGTGGATTGGACATTCTGAATTCTCCGTCTGTGTACCCGAACAGGCGCCGGAATGTGGCGACTAGGGGCTTTTCACAGTAACTTCATTGCAGTGTTAATGTAAGCCTGCTTGTGACAATAAAGATTATTATGCGGAGGCATGGGGCTTACGTAGGGTGCTCTTTCCAAGAGCTGGTGCAGACTCGATGGGCTGAATGGCCTCCTTCTTCACTGTAAATTCTGCGATAACCCAGGCCGCAAATAACCCATCACCATCTAGATAAAAACATTTTTCTAATATTTCCTCTAATCCTTCTACGAATCACCGGAAATCTGTGCCCCTGGTATTTAACCCCTTTGCTCAGGGAAACAAGCTTTCCCCGTCTAATAATAAATTGTCACAAGTAGGCTCCCATTAACACTGCAATGATGTGATTTTGGGTTGTGGGGCTGGAGGAGGTTAGAGAGACGGGGTGGGGTGGAGGGGGGGGGGGGGGGGCGCTGAGGGCATGGATGGATTTCAAAACAAGGAGGATCATTTTAAAATTGAGGCACTGTAGGTGCGGGAGCGAATGTACGTCAGTAAGCACCGAGGTGATCGGGGAACGGGATTTGGTGCAATTTAGATATGAGGAGCAAAACTTTGGATGAGCTGAAGGCAAATGAGAAATAGTAGCATTCGCCCCCGCCAGCCAGTTCCACCTTCACTTTGACCATGGCTGATCTTTTAATTCAACTCTCACCCACCTGCTCCCAATATTCCTTAATTTCCCTGACAGACCTAAAATCTGTCTAAGGTCACAGATGGCGGAAGCTGGGAAATATTCAGGAGAGCACTGGAATATTGAAGAGTCAGGGAAGAGGATTTCAGCACGAGACAGGCTGGGGCAGGGGCAGAATTGGGCGATGTTACTGTGAGACCATAAGGCATAGGAGCAGAATTAGGCCATTCGTCCCATCGAGTCTGCTCCGCCATTCAATCATGGCTGAAATGCTCCTCGTCCCCATTCTCCTGCCTTCTCCCCAATAAGACCATTGGACCTACGGGCAGAAGTGGGGATATTAAACATGTTTTCATGCTGTGGGTTTGAGCAAATTGTGATCCTTTTTAGTTTTGTTTTCCCTGAGCGATCTTTAGTTTGTGCTGTTCGATGGAAATGGTTTCAACTGACATTGTCAGGCTTGGAAAGCTGTGTCTGTGTGGATTCTTCTTCTTCGGAGTAGCCAGATGGTAAAACTGCACACATTGCCGTCTCATTATTGTCATAGATTTTCATAGAATTTACAGTGCAGAAGGAGGCCATTCGGCCCATCGAGTCTGCACCGGCTCTGGGAAAGAGCACTCTACCCAAGGTCAATACCTCCAGCCTATACCCATTACCCAGTAACCCCACCCAACACTACCGGAGCCTTATGGGACCCTTATTGGGGCAGCACGGTAGCATGGTGGTTAGCATAAATGCTTCACAGCTCCAGGGTCCCAGGTTCGATTCCCGGCTGGGTCACTGTCTGTGCGGAGTCTGCACGTCCTCCCCGTGTGTGCGTGGGTTTCCTCCGGGTGCTCCGGTTTCCTCCCACAGTCCAAAGATGTGCGGGTTAGGTGGATTGGCCATGCTAAATTGCCCGTAGTGTCCTAAAATAAGTAAGGTTAAGGGGGGATTGTTGGGTTACGGGTATAGGGTGGATACGAGGGTTTGAGTAGGGTGATCATTGTTCGGCACAACATCGAGGGCCGAAGGGCCTGTTCTGTGCTGTACTGTTCTATGTTCTATGTTATTCCAAATACATTGCAGTACTTGTGGTGACATGGTGCAGGAGTGGATATATTTTCTCATCTGATACCATACAGTGTGAATGGATCCACAAAGGACCCATTGTTCTATCACCCTGTTGTTAACATAGGATCCTGCTTGTATCCGTAAGGGGAAGCTGTGTGTGGCCACAAACATTCAAATCCTTGAAGTAGCTGCTCGGTGATAATGAGAGGATGGCTGTGCTTGAGATCTGTAACTTTGCTTCACTGCGACACATTGGACAGTCCGTTCAACAAGTGCCACGCCGAATGGCATGGAAACAGAGGACAATATTCAGCACTTGGCATCCCGGGACATGCATTAGCTGCACAGACATTGTGTTCCCCTATTAAAGAACAATTAAAGTACAACACATTGTTCTCCCACTTCTTATCTGATTGGCACATTGACAAAAGAAAGACTTGCATTTCTATAGCGCCGAGCGTGCGCTCTGGATGTTGCAAAGCGCTTCACGAGCAGTGAAGTACTTTTTGAAGTGTCGTCACTGTTGTCATGTAGGAAGCACAACAGCTATTTTTCACACAGCAAGATCCCACAACAGAACTGTGAGAGTGGCCAGGTAACCTGCTTTCTGTGATCTGGGTTGAGAAACAGTTATCAACCTCACTAAATCGCAGAGAACTTTCCAGCTCATCTTCAAAATAGTGGCACGGAATCTGTAACGTTGCCCAGCGAGGGCAGGCGTGACCTCAGATTAATGTTTAATCTGAAAAGTGGAACGTCCGACAGTGCTGCGTGCACAACATTGCAATAATGCTCCTCTGTCAGTGCAGAGTATTGTACGGTGTTGGGGACAGTTGGTTGCCTTATTAAGCTTTAATAATAATAATAATAATCTTTGTCACAAGTAGGCTTACATTAACACTGCAATGAAGTTACTGTGAAAATCCCCTCGTCTATGTATTTACATTGTATATTTATGGAAGTTCTATTTTTTCACGTATGGAGCGATCTGTCTGGACTGTACGCAGAACAATACTTTTCACTGTACCTCGATACACGTGACAATAAATTTAAATCTAATCTAAATCTAATCTAAGTGGCCACTTAATGGCATTGTAACCCCCCTTCTGACTGGAGGCTCCCTCACTCATGAACCGGATGCATCTCGTTATCCGCCTGATAATCCAATTGCCCCCTGGTGACCCCCCCCCCCCCCCCCCCCGCCCCCCCAAGGTATCCGCCACTCTTCCCTCCCCGGAGCCCCTGCTACTTAGCATCAGTGGAATTCCTGGGGCTTTAGTCTCAGGCATGGCACTGCAGTACCTCCTCCGGCCACTGCAGCGCTGTGCCTGGATGGACTGGAGCCAATCAGACCTCCTGGGGAGTGCGGACAGGAGTCTCCCCTGCTCGAGCGTAAAACGGGATTGGGCCACCGAGGCCTTGCCATCGGAAAAACCCAGGCCCGAGTTGCGGTGATACGACATACACCCAGAAACTTCCGATTCAGAAGTGAGCAAGCTCCCAACTGAAACACCGCTGATACAAATAAATTAAGAATTCCATTGATACCATTAAATAAAAATATACTGCATAATTCAGATGGAGGCCATTTGAAGGTACAATCCAATTATATTTCTCTCCTATAGAATCATAATAATAATAATCATCGCTTATTGTCACGAATAGGCTTCAATGAAGTTGCTGTGGAAAGCCCCTAGTCGCCACATTATGGCGCCTGTTCGGGGAGGCCGGTACAGGAATTGAACTCGCGCTGCTGGCATTGTTCTGCATTACAAGCCAGCTGTTTAGCCCACTGTGCTGAACTAGCCCCTATACAGCTTTACAGCTCCGAAGGACAGTTTGGCAAACTTGGCTGATGGATCATAGCCAAAGGCTTTTCCTCGTGATTATTGTCCAAACCACAAACCGAAAGGGGAGATTGGACACACGGCCACTGGCTTTTCTCTCTGCACACAGTGGATTGTGTCATGCATGTCGCTTGTACCACACAATGAGCTGAAGTTATTTCAAAAGGCTGGGATAACGTAATGATCTCCCCACTCTGTGTGATTCCTAATTGCAGATGATAACAGTGTGCTGTGTGATAGGATTGCTGATGCAGACACATATGACAGTCGGTGCGGAGGTAGATGGAATAGTGTGTGCATTGTGAAGCGGAACAGGATAATAGACACTTTTATTTTCCCGCCACTCGGTACTGTCTGCTGATGAAAGGTGGGTCGGCTCCAAACTCAGAAGGTGTCAGACGCTACGCTGCCCCATTTAGTCAGAAAAAGTCATTATTTTAGTTAAGTTCCAGCTCAAACAAATCGCCGATATGCAGACTGTGCATGTGTTGGATTCCCGTGAAGGCGCCAGGCCTGGCCCTCTCCTCAGATCCTTTATCCAAACCTCCTTTGTATAATCTCGCTGATTCCACAACTGTCCCAAACCACTCCACGTCTCATCACATTCGGTGTGTCAAACTTCCTGGTAGAAGTTTCACATGTTTCAATCCGATAGCTTAACTTCATTTAGTTTTGCAGCCCTGTATCTTTCTGTACCACATTCCACCGGATATAACCGGCGATCACTCCCCGTCTTTTCAGAGCTGATAAGCCTGTAATTCTCCATTCATTAGGCCACTGTGCACACTCTTCCCCTCTTTACGGCAAGGATGTGCAGGTAATTGAGAGGGTACAAGAAGAGATTGATGAGGATTTTGCAGCGATGTGGTAGAATGGATAGTCTGGGATTGTTATCCTTGGAACAGAGAAGGCTAAGGGGAGATTTGATTGAGATGTCCAAGGCTGTGAGGGGCCTGTATAGAGTGGATGGGAAGGACCTATTTACCTCAGCAGAGAGGTCAGTGCCTCGGGGGCACAGATTTAAAGTGTTGGTAGAAAGATTGGAGGGGGAGGCGGGGTAAAGAATTTCCTCCCAGAGTATTGGGTCTGGAACTCGTTGTCTGTGCAGGAAACTCTCTCTGACTCCATGGTTCCTCATAGTAACTCAGCTCTTTAATGTGAGTGTGGTGGTATAATTTGCATAGCTGTCTGCCATTGGTGCAGAACACCGGCTTACCATTGGCCCTGGTCGGTCATGTGCCTCTCGACCGATTGGTTGAGACAAGTCATGTGACGGCTCTCCGATTGGTCGAGAGGCTGAGTTAACCACGCCTCCATACCGAGGTATAAATAGTCAGAATGCCCGGCGGTCGTCCATTTATTGTAGTCGACCGCAGGGCTAAGTTCTAGCTTATTAAAGCCTAACTTTTGTACAGCAACTCGTCTCACGTGCAATTGATGGCTCATCAGTGAGGAATCAGTATTGCCCTCTGAATCATTTGAAGGTCACATTGTCTCCCTGACCACAACTAGAGACAATGCACAAACTGTGACCTAATACACCACAAAGTTTTGCTGCATTTCCCACTCTCAGCAGCCGGCAATGGTGGAGTAATTCAAACTGGAATGATACAGAGGCTGGGATTGGAGGAGTGCGAGGATCTGAAAGTGTTGTCGGGCTGGATGAGGTTACAGAGAGAGGGAGGGGGGGTGGGGGGACTTCTGGTGGTGGCTATGAGCTGAGTGGGCGCACAAAAGGTGCCCCTCGCATATAATCTTCGACTGCGGCCTTTTAACCCCAGCAAACAGGCATCAAAAATACCTACAACCCCCTCCGGCCTTACCCCCGGCAACCACACTGGACAGGTAGACGGGGGAAAAAGTCTGCCGGTCAGCCAAAAATCCAGCGAAGGTGAGGGGAGGGATCCTCAGCCTCAGAGCCGACAGCCACACCAGGTGATACAGAACAGGGAGGGTCAACACCACTGCTCTCCCAGTGCAGACCAAACCACTGATAGACAGGCTTACCGGCTTCATCACCTCAGAGATGCAAAGACACGGGGTAGGGGGGCTGTAAAGCGAGCTCTGGGCAGCCGCAGAGACAGCAGCAGAAGCTGTGTCGGTCCCGATGAGGGAGGCTGTGGCCAAGATGGAGCGGAGGCTGAAGGCCCAGGAGGCAACAGCAAGAGACCTCGAGAAGGCCGCCACGGACCAAGGGGACCGGATTGTGGTGCTCGGTGTCGAGGTGGCAAGGCTGATCAAGGACCCCGGAGGGGGCTAAAAGAAAAGGTCCACGGCCAGGAGAACAGATCACGTCGGCAGAACTGGAGAATCGTGGGGCTGCCGGAGAGGATGGAGGGGACCCCATGGAGTACGTAGCAGCAATGTTTGGGAAACTGGTTGTCGAGAAGGGCTTTGCCAAGTCCCCGGAGATAGACCGTGCCCACGGGGGGGGGGGGGGGGGGGGGGGGGGGGGCTTCAGCAGTAGATGAGCTGAGGCAGGGGTGAACATAGAACATAGAACATAGAACAGTACAGCACAGAACAGGCCCTTCAGCCCTCGATGTTGTGCCGAACAATGATCACCCTACTTAAACCCACGTAACCCGTATCCCAACAATCCCCCCATTAACCTTACACTACGGGCAATTTAGCATGGCCAATCCACCTTACCCGCACATCTTTGGACTGTGGGAGGAAACCGGAGCACCCGGAGGAAACCCACGCACACACGGGGAGGACGTGCAGACTCCACACAGACAGTGACCCAGCCGGGAATCGAACCTGGGACCCTGGAGCTGTGAAGCATTGATGCTAACCACCATGCTACCGAAGTCAGGTGATGTCACGGGGGTGGGAAAATGTGGTCTTAGCGATGATGTCGGTGCATGATCAGACATTCTACTGAGAGTGTGGACATTAAACAGAAGTGTTCAAAGAAAATGGAAAAGTCGCAAAGGTTTTTTATCAATTCCCCAATGATATTCTCACATGGGTTTTGTGTATAGCTGGTATCCTGGAGATTAATGTTTAATTCCTGGCGGCTCCGGGGCAGCCCTGGATATTTATTGGCAGCCGCAGGTTTGCCCGAAAGAAAAATGTTCAGTGAGAAGCATGGGGAAATGCTCAGCTCTTCTCTCGGTATTCCCACGAGATCTTTAACATACACAGGAATGCCAGAGAGATAGGTCCTTGATTAAAATGCAGTTCAGTTTCGTTCAATAAGAATAGTAATCTTTATTGTCACAAGTAGGCTTACATTGACACTGCAATGAAGTTACTGTGAAAATCCCCTAGTCGCCACATTCCGGCGCCTGTTCGGGTACACTGAGGGAGAATTCAGAATGTCCAATTCACCTAACAGCATGTCTTTCGGGACTTGTGGGGGGAAATCGGTGCACCCAGAGGAATTTTACAAAATGATTTTGTTATACAAAGCAAATCAAAATTGATCAAGAAAGAATTTTCTTCATTGATGATCCCAAAATAACCAACTTTGGTGTTTTCAATGTGCCAAGAATTCCTTGCTTTTCATTTACTGATGGTCCCCCAGTGTTTAATCAGGATACCCTGTATTACAGACAGACAATGCTGCTTCTTTAACACAGCTCAGTGTAATGTTAATGGAAAGAGATGCATGCCCCGGTATGATTCGAGTATTTCTGGGTATTTATTAGGGGATTTGGGTGTTCCACGCCTGAGAAATTGAAATTACATAGAAGGTCATTGAAGAGAATGCATTAAAAAGATGTAAATTGCTCAGCCTTTTCCTGTTGATTGTTGACTCTGGGCCGTCCCATTACTGGGTTGGCATTGTCCTGGTGATTAATGGGATTGTTTACTTTGTTCCCAGTCAGAGATCTGAGGGAGGCTGAATACAGATTACGTCAATGTTTGCAGTGGGTTGCTTTGCTGCCAATGAATAAAACGGCAGCTTTAAACGCTGTGAGACAAGGTGTGTCACGCTGGGGTAACCTGCTGATTTTCGAGTTTGCACAGGAACAGTAGAATGCCATCTCAGCTTCATTTTTAAAATTATTACCAGTAAAGTATTGGTAAAGTGCAATTGAGGACTGAGAAATCAACCTTTTGTGGAGACAGGTAAATCACAGTGAATCTGAATCAGAGGTGAAATGATCTACTGGTCATGTTCAACGCCCTTTCCTGGATTCAGAATGATCTAACCTGGGAGGATTTAGACTCGTGACAGAGACAAAACAAACTGGAACCTGGCACAAAAACACAAGACACGAGAAACGGACATTCATTTTCTGCTCAAATTCTGTTCCTTAATTATCTCATTCTATAATAATCTTTATTGTCACAAGTGTAATGATATGTATAATGTAAGGAGTGTAAAGGGTTAACAAGATGCTGTTCATGTATCTCAACACTAGATGGCACCACAGAGTAGTCTTATAAAAAACTGCGTCTCCAGGTATTCTGGGAGAAGGTTGTGAAGAAGGATTGTGAGAGGGTGATATAGATGTTTAGCTGTACTAAAAAGATATTATAGATTTCTGTAACATAGATTTTATACTGTTGCTTTATTAGATATTACTTAGTGAAATCTACCAACCATTTGAAGTAGTGTAAAATAAACTAGCTTTGTTTCAAATACATAGCTTAATGTTCTTTGTCAACACTACGGCTTTTAGCCATCTTGGAGAACTATACAAGGAACATCATAACAAATAGGCTTACATCAACACTGCAATGAAGTTACTGTGAAAATCCCCTAGTCGCCACACTCCGGTGCCTGTTCGGGTACACTGAGGGAGAATCCAGAATGTCCAATTCACCCAACAAGCACGTCTTTCGGGACTTGAGGGAGGAAACCGGAGCACCCGGAGGAAACGCACGCAGACACGGGGAGAACGTGCAGACTCCGCACACACAGTGACCCAAGCCGGGAATTGAAACTGGGACCCTGGCGTTGTGAAGCAACAATGCTAACCACTGTGCTACCGTGCCACCCAATGTAGAATGTGTTAAGTATTCGTCAGTTTGCACAATATCTTATATATATGATTTACCTCTGAGCACATAGGTGATATCAGTTCTAAATCTGCAGCAGGTTAATTTACAGTACTTACAAATATCTCAGCAAACACTAGATTTCTACACGCACAAAGGGCAAAATCTTCCATTCTCGGCCGGTTTCTCGCTCGCTGCCTGGAAAAGCAGCGAAACATTTGCACTGACTCTGAGGAAGGTACCCCGCTGAACGATAAATCTGAATAAAAAAATTAATACATTTAGAGTATCCAATTCATTTTTTCCAATTAAGGGGCAATTTAGCGTGGCCAATCCACCTACCCTGCGCATGGGTTGTGGGGGTGAAACTCACGCAGACACGGGGAGAATGTGCTAACTCCACACGGACAGTGACCCAGAGCCGGGATCGAACCTGGGACCTTGGCACCGTGGGGCAGCAATGCTAACCACTGCGTCAACGTGCTGCCCGCGTAAATCTGAATTTTAAGTGTTCCCCTTTAGCGCAGCACAGTATCACAGTGGTTAGCACTGTTACTTCACAGCTCCAGGGTCCCAGGTTCAATTCCCGGCTTGGGTCACTGTCTGTGCGGAGTCTGCACATTCTCTCCGCGTCTGCGTGGGTTTCCTCCGGGTGCTCCGATTTCCTCCCACAAGTCCCGAAAGACGTGCTGTTAGGTGAATTGGACATTCTGAATTCTCCCTCTGTGTACCCGAACAGGCTCCGGAATGTGGCGACTAGGGGCTTTTCACAGTAACTTCATTGCAGTGTTAATGTAAGCCTACTTGTGACAATAAAGATTATTATTATTATAATGTGGCTTTGTTTTGAAGGGCTTTTCGTTTTAATGCCTGGGTTCCATTTATAATGTAGTGTTCCCCGTTTTAAAGGGAGCACAGGCAGCGTGATGACGCCATCGCGTCTTTGATGTGACGATTGCATTGCACAACCAGGCCCAGTGATTCGTTGTGGAGTCTGGCTTCCGATTGGCCACATTTAGCCCATTCTGTACATTCAGGGAATATTAATCTTTTTGCAATATTTTCAGGCAACCTCCCCCAGACTAAACTAAACTTAATTATCCAACTGTTGTTTGCTACTGTACCTTGTATTAGTTGGGGCAACTCTGTGGACTTTGATTTTTGAAAGAATTCTCCACTGTATTGTACCTGACAATACAGGAACTCAGAGTACTGGACTCTGAACTTGGTTTTTCAGGTGTCTTTACTGCTGGTACAGTGTGTACCTGAGGAACTGCTGTGGACTCCTGTTTTGTTTAAATGATTCTTTGCTGAGCAGAGGACAGCTCTGTGCTGGACAGAACCTGTGTTTGAGGAGCCTCTTGTAAACGTGGGGTTTTAGGTCCCTGTGGGGAAGAAGCTTGGAGCAAGGCAGTAAATTTAAAGTCACTTCCTCTATTCCAGACGGTATGGTAACACTGCTTCAATTTTTGCAGTGATTCTTCTGGGCAAAAAGGAAGCTAACTCTGGCTTTAACGGTGATTCTGTTGGGAAACCATGCTCCACTGAAATATTTCACTGAACGTGGCCATTTTTAGGAGTGCAAGCACCACTTTGAGTGAGAACGCCCTTGTATCTTCTGCTCATCAGGCAGTTAAGTGGACAGTTCTCCAGACCATAAGACCATAAGACATAGGAGCAGAATTAGGCCACTCGGCCCATCGAGTCTGCTCTGTCATTCAATCATGGCTGATATTTTCTCATCCTCATTCTCCTGCCTTCTCCCCATAACCCCTGAACCCCTTCTTAATCAAGAACCTATCCATCTCTGTCTTAAAGACACTCAGTGATTTGGCTTCTACAGCCTTCTGCGGCAATGAGTTCCACAGATTCACCACCCTCTGGCTGAAGAAAATCCTCCTCATCTCTGTTTTAAAGGATGGTCCCTTTAGTCTGAGATGGTGTCCTCTGGTTCTAGTTTTTGTCTGGTCCAGACTGAGGACTCTGGCACATCAGAGGCCATTAGGTCTTGCACTCAACAGCCCCACGGTGTAGCCATGGCGCGCGTCGTAACGACATCCCCTCAGAATCACGGAACAACCCAGGCAAAAGGTAAGCACTGTGAGGGGATCTTGTGTGGTGGGGGAGGGGGAGGTCACAGGGAGGTCATGGGGACCAGAAGCAAGGGCAGGGGGGGGTGGCTGTCATTAGCCAACCCCTGCCCCATGTCCATTCTCTCAATCATACACAGATTAGTGCAGATCAAGGCCGCCCCCCCCCCCCCCCCCCCCCCCCCCCCCCCCCCCCCCCCCCCCCCCCCCGCCAGCTTACATGCGGCCGCATAGTTTTCCCAGCCGTGCAGGCCGTGCGTTGACAGGCCCGCCTTGAGCTAGAAATATTGCAGCAAAGGCAGGAAGACGCCCTTAAGGAGTCATAAATTGGTCATGTGAGGGGCCCAAGTGAAGGCGGGCAGGAAATTAGCCATGGGTTTTCTCGCCCAGAATTTCCTAACCAGTTTTAGATGAAGGTAGTGGGTATTTGCCCCAATGCCAACTTGCCAAATTCTCAGGCTCAGCACCCACTTCCCCGCCCCTGTGGGGCAGATGATTACAGTCATGGTCTTCGCCCAGATTCCAGAACCTTCCAAATTATGGCAGCTACTTAGCTCTCTACCTCCACCTACAGGCTCAAGCAATTAAGTAGAGTGAACACAGATAAATGGATGGACTAACACAATCAAACACAGAACAATTAAACCATTGAACACTACAGAACGGTTGGACAAATGAATTTTGTTTGTTATTTATTTGTTTGTGGGATGTGGGCATCACTGGTAAGGCCAGCATTTATTGTCCATTCCTAATTTCCCTTGAGAAGCTGGTTGTGAACTGCCTTCTTGAACGGCAGCAGCCCCTGAGGTGTAGGTACATCCAATACGGGTATTCCCCAATCAGAAACCCTGGCTCAACCAAAAGGCCCATTCCCTGCTCAAGCCCCGGACAGAGGCGATCAGTCTGACCACCCTGACCTATATAAGAAATCCAGGTACGATGTACGGAAAGCCCATCAGGGATGCCAGAAGACAATATCGCATCAAACTAGAGTCCCAGGTCAATGACACTAACCCACGAGGACTATGGCAGGGCCTACACAAGATCACAGGCTGGATAAAGCAAGGCCAGGCAGAATATCTGGGGCTGGAGCATCTCTATCTGATGACCTGAACAAGTTCTATGCCGGCTTTGAGCAGTCAGCCAATGTATCAGTGCCACCCGCCCCAACAACCCTGGACACAACCATACCCACTATCACAGCCTCAGGGGTAGGAGCTGCCTTCTTGAAAGTGAATCCGTGGAAAGTGACGGGCCCCGACGGAGACCCTGGGCGAGCACTCCGAGCCTGCGCAGACCAGCTGGCGAGTGTATTCGCAGATATCTTCAACACCTCACTTCTCCGCTCCTAGGTCCCTATCTGCTTCAAGAAGACCACCTTAATACCAGGACCAAAGAAGAACAAGGTAGCCTGTCTCAATGACTACCGACCGGTGGCCCTGATGTCTGTTATCATGAAATGCTTCGAGCGGCTAGTCGTGAGACGGATCAACGGCAGCCTCCCAGACTGTCTCCATCCACTGCAGTTTGCCTGTCACCGCAACCCATCCACAGCAGACACAGTCTCACTGGCTCTACAATCAACACTCGGACACCTCGACAACAAGGACACCTCCATCAGACTGCTGTTCATAGACTACAGCTCTGCCTTCAACACTATTATCCCGACAAGACTAATAACCAAACTCTGCAATCTTGGACTTGACCCCTCCCTGTGCAGCTGGATCCTCAACTTCCTCACCAACAGACTGCAATCTGTCAGGATAGGAAACAGAACCTCCTCCACAATAATCCTCAACACCGGAGCCCCGCAAGGATATGTGCTCAGTCCTCTACTGTACTCCCTATGCACACACGACTGTGTGGCAAGATTTAACTCCAACTCAATCTATAAATTTGCAGATGACAGGACTGTGGTGGGTCATATCTCAAACAACGACGAATCAGACTACAGAAGGGAGATAGATCACTGGTTGCATGGTGTACCGAAAACAACCTCTCTCTAAATGTCGGAAAGACCAAGGAAGTGATCATCGACTTCAGGAAGCGCAGCAAGACACACACTCCCGTCTGCATCAATGGCTCCGAAGTGGAGATGGTCGATAGCTTTAAGTTACTGGGGGTCACCATCACCAACAGTCTGTCCTGGTCCACTCACGTTGATGCAACAGTCAAGAAAGCCCAACAACGTTTCTTCGTTCTACCGCTAAATAAATTCGGATTGTCTGCCTCAACTCTCACAAACTTCTACAGATGTGCGATAGAGAGCATCCTATCCAGCTGCATCACAGCATGGTATGGCAACTGCTCGGCCCAAGATCGCAAGAAACTGCAGAGTGTGGTGAACTCAGCCCAACCCATCACACAAGCTTACCACCCCCACATTGATTCTGTCTACACCTCCCGCTGCCTCAGGAAGGCAGACAGCATTATCAGAGACCCCTCCCACCCAGGCTTTGCCTTCTTCCAGACCCTTCCATCAGGCAGAAGGTACAGAAGTCTGAAGACCCGCACATCCAGACATAGGGACAGCTTCTTCCCCACAGCTACAGGACTCCTCAACGACTCCCCCCTCGGACTGATCTGTTCCCTGTAAGAACACTATTCACGACGCCCTATGCTGCTCTTGCTCATGTATTTGCTTTGTTTGGCCCCTTGTTCCGCACTGTAACCAATCACTGTTTGTCGATGTACCATTTGTCAATGTTCTCTGTTAATTATTCTTTTGTCTACTGTGTATGTACTGTGTACGTTTCGTCAGCCGCAGAAAAATACTTTTCACTGTACTTCGGTACATGTGACAATAAATCAAATCAAATCAATCCAATCCACTGTGCTGTTAATGAGGGAGTTCCAGGATTTTGACCCAGTGACAGGGACCACCAATATATTTCCAAGTCAGTGTGGTTCATGGCTTGGAGGGGAACTTGCAAGTGGATGTATCTGCTGCCCTTGTCCTTCTAGATGGTAGAGGTTGCTGGTTTGGAGGGTGCTATCGAAGGTGCCTTAGCGAATCCCTGCAGTGTACCTTGTAGATGGTACACATGGCTGCCACTGTGTGTCGGTGGTGGAGGGAGTGAATTTTTACATTGATGGATGGGTATCTATCAAGTGAGCTGCTTTGTAGGGAAGGATGGTGGCGCAATGGTTAGCACTGCTGCCTCATGGCGTTGAGGTCCCAGGTTCCATCTCGGCTCTCGGTCAGTGTCCGTGTGGAGTTTGTACATTGTCCCTGTGTTTGCGTGGGTTTCACCCCCACAACCCAAAGATGTGCAGGGTAGGTGGATTGGCCACACTAAAATTGCCCCTTAATTGGAAAAAATGAATTGAGTACTCCAAATTTATAAAAAAAACAAAACAAAAAAATAAAGTGAGCTGCTTTGTGCTGGATTGTGTTGAGCTTCATGAGTGCTGGAGCTGCACTCCATCACATTCCTCACTTGTGCCTTGTAGATATTGGAGAGGCTTTGGGGAGTCAGGAGGTGAGTTACTCTCCGCAGGATTCCCAGCCTCTGACCTGCCCTGGTAGCCACAGTATTAATGTGGCTGGGTCCAGTTCAGTTTCTGATCAATGGTAACCCCCAGGATGTTGATAGTGGGGGATTCAGCGATGGTAATGCCATTGAATGTCAAAGGGATATTGCTCGATTCTTTCTTGTTGGAGATATCGATGAGTGGTTGGTTAATGTTTTTAAACGCACTAAGGAATGCTCTTGAATGCAAAGTATAAATTAAACAATTACAGTATGCTCTATTGCACATTGCCAATGTGCTGATTTATGATGATGTGAATAAATATGAGCAGAAACCTAATCAGCACAAACTCAATGGTATCTTGGGTGTAATCTTCATTTTATATTTGACAGGAGTTTTTATGTCAGCCTTTAAGCAGATAAATAATAAAAGAGGGGCCCTTTTAAAGGAAATATGTATATCATGCTCTTGACTGTAGCATAAGCTGCTTCCTTGATGTGCACTCTGATAAAGGAAGGTTCAGATTAGGAGACAGCTTTAACACATTTATTAAACTGTTAACGATTCTCCTACTTGGATTCGACTCTCCTGTCAATCCTTCTATAGCTACTCAGACTAACTAACCAGTCTACTACAACCCACGTGGTGGGTGTGATGTGTTTCAATCAACCCTATCTGAACTCACTAAGCATCTCCACTGGAAAGAGGAAGATCATGTGTGCTGTGTCCTTAAATATGGGTTGGTGTAATGCCCCCCTGTGGTAGTGTCACCTCTGTGGGTGTTTTGAATGCACGTTGGTCGTGTCCTATCTTACTGACCTATTGGTTGACTGTCTGTGTGTCATGATGTCTCTGGTGCTCCCTCTAGTGTCTAGCTGGGTGTAGTGTGTTCACATTAACCCCTTGTGTATTTACAGTGATGCATATCACCACATCATGCTGTGCACAAATTTACTGCCCCATGTTGTCTGTAAAAGCTCAGACACTTTGATTAGTTTATTACCCAAGGTTTTACCCAGTGTCTTTGTGAGGTGAACAAAGGACAAATACAAGTCTATGGTTCAACCAAATTTATTTATCAAACAATAAAAACAGTTACCCTTCTTAAATTATCCCAAACAGTCCAAAATGTTCCCAGGATTCTTAATACCACCTGAGCCAATGGACTCAGTTCAGCTGTTGGTCTGATTCTCTGAGGCTCGATTTCTCGGGGCCTTCGTCCATGAATGTGGGTCTCACACGTTGCTTCCTTCCGTCTCTGATTGGTCTTCCAATCTTCACTGCTGCCTCTGCGAATCTTCGCTGGGGAGGGTCCTGGTGGTCGATCTTTATATCCCTTTTCTGGCCTGCCCAGAAAGTTCTCTGGTCCTCAGTCAATGAGATCTCGGGAAAAGGGCAGCAATACCCAATGGTGTTGCCGATTGTAACTCTGCAGGACACCAGGAACCCAACCCCAGGGGTCTATTCCCAGGGTGTATTGTTTGTACATAATCTCTCTCCATATTTGTAACGGCAGGAAAACTGGCTACTGGAATGTTTAGCTTCATCTGGGCAACTTAAAACAATCGATCCATATGAATAGGACTGATTATCTCCTGGCGGGTGATTGACAGTGATTGATGGGTGATTGACGGTGATTGATGGATGATTGGGCGACACGGTGGCACAGTGGTTAGCACTGCTGCCTCACATCTCCAGGGATCCGTGTTCAATTCCGGCCTTGGGTCACTGTCTGTGTGGAGTCTGCACGTTCTCCCCGTGTCTGCGTGGGTTTCCTCCGGGTGCTCCGGTTTCCTCCCACAGTCCAAAGATGTGCAGGTTAGGTGGATTGGCCGTGATAAATTGCCCCTTATTGTCTAAAAGGTTAGGTGGGGGTTATGGGGATGGGAGGGAGGCGTGAGCTTAAGCAGGACACGCTTTCCAAAGGCCTGTGCAGCCTTGATGGGCTGAATGGCCTCCTTCTGCACTGTAGATTCTATGCTACTCTATGACAGGGCAGGTCCAGACATGCCCTGTCAAGCTGTCTATGTTCAGTGTATTCAAACTCGGCCAAGTTCCAATTCCCATCAGGCCAGTCCTGGAGCTGACTGTCATTTGATTTAAAGTGACCAATTTTTAAGTTAGAATGTCCATAGAACATAGAACACTACAGCGCAGTACGGGCCCTTCGGCCCTCGATGTTGCGCCGACCTGTGAAACCATCTGAAGCCTATCTGACCTACACTATTCCATTTTCATCCATATGTCTATCCAGTGACCACTTAAATGCCCTTAAAGTTGGCAAGTCTGCTACTGTTGCATATTCATATCGGGTCCAAAATGTGGGCCACTGTCCAGTTTACCACACATCAACAATGGCTACACTTCAAACGTACTTCATTGGCTGGGAAATGCTTTAGGATGTCATGAAACATACTATTTAATTGTGAATTCTTTCATTCACTGCAGGGAGTGGCTGAGTGTTTAGAATGTGCCATTTCTTACCCTCCGAAAGTTTGCTGTCAGCTGTTTTACAGCTGCCAAGGTTGTATTATCACAAAGGAAGCAAGTCCTTCACAATCCCGCCGCAGTCTCACCTACTCGCAAATAAGTCTTCTCCTCATTCCAGAGATCTACAACATTGAAGCTTTACTCTCCTGGATACATCAAAGGTGTGAAAGGAGATGGCGCCAAATTGGTGTGTGGTGCTCGCGTACAGATCAGCCATCATCCCATTAAGTGGTGGACCAGAGTTGAATAGTTGAATGGCCTCAGCCTGTTGTGATGCTCCTGTGAGATCTTGGTCGATCCTCTTGTATATCCCAAAATTGACGATCGTCACTTCAGCTGCTGAGACTCTAAAGCTCCAGAATTCTCTTCCTAAATCTTTCTGACTCACTAACCCCTTTAAGATGCTCCTCAAGTCTGACCTCCTCAACTAAGACCTTGGTCCTGAGAGCTCCTTATGAAGCTGTAGCAGATTTTGTTTGCTAAATGCTCCTGTGAAGCCTTCAGGTCTTTTCTCCATTAAAAAGTGCTATCTAATGCGAATTGTTGCTCGATGCAACTGCATAGTTAAAGAGGAAGAAGAGAATATTTTATTGCCATTACTTTCTTTTCACTGAGATTCATGGGGACAGATGATTTGAATGAGGGTTTATCAATTTGTTGTAATTCAGAGTTGCAGGTGTGGAGGATGTGCTTGGAAACCTTCCCCCTGTGGTTTGTTCACTATTAACAGTTCTGCACTTACAGTGCTGAGGGAGTGCTGCGCTGTTGGAGGCTCCACCTTCTGGATGAGATATTAAACCGAAGCCCTGCTTGCCCTGGTCACAGAAACATAGAATCCCTACAGTGCAGAAGGAGGCCATTCAGCCCATCGAGTCCGCACCGACCCTCCGAAACAGCACCCCACCTCGGCCCACTCCCCTGCCCTAGCTCCATAACCCCACCTAACCTGCACATCTTTCGACAGTAAGGGGCAATTGATCATGGCCAATCCACCTAACCCGCACTTCTTTGGACTGTGGGAGGAAACCGGAGCACCCGGAGGCTGGAATTGGGTGCCTGGTCCTGTGAGTTGGTAGTGTTAACCACTGTGCCACCGTGCCACCCAGATTGTATCTTGTTTACATAGAATTTACAGTGCAGAAGGAGGCCATTCGGCCCATCGAGTCTGCACCGGCTCTTGGAAAGAGCACCCTACCCCCTATCCAAGGTCAACACCTCCACCCTATCCCCATTACCCAGTAACCCCACCCAACACTAAGGGCAATTTTGGACACCAAGGGCAATTTATCATGGGCAATCCACCTAACCCGCACATCTTTGGACTGTGGGAGGAAACCGGAGCACCCGGAGGAAACCCACGCATACACGGGGAGGATGTGCAGACTCCGCACAGACAGTGACCTAAGCCAGAATCGAACCTGGGACCCTGGAGCTGTGAAGCGATTGTGCTATCCACAAGGCTACCGTGCTGCCCGTTATCTGCACAGGTTATCTCATCATTATCATGCTTTTTATGGGATCTTGCTGTGTGTAAATTGGCTGCGGCCTTTTTGACATGTCAACAATAACAACACATCAATTAGCTGTAAAACACGCTGGCGTGTCCTGGGGATAAATTTAAAGTACCCAATTATTTTGTTTTTCCAATTAAGGGGCAATTTAGCGTGGCCAATCCACCCACCCTGCTCATCTTTGGGTTGTGGGGGTGAAACCCACGCAGACACGGGGAGAATGTGCAAACTCCACACGGACAGTGACCCAGAGCCGGGATTCGAACCCGGGTCCTCAGGGCCGCATTCCCAGTGCTAACCACTACGCTACATGCCGCCCTGTCCTGAGGATTTTAAAGGCGCAATATAAATATACATTCTCTTTTTCTCTGACGTATCTTCGGTCAAAGATATTAATTGTGAAATCTTTTAATTCCTTGCAGTGAAGCCACATCTCTGACTATTTTCCTTTGGGTCACTATCAGTTTTCTATCTAGGTAACTGGGTGAGCCGCGGTAAGCCTCCTGAAGGACTGTGAGCTCGCTGAGGTCCCAGTTCACTGTTCAGGTTCTTTGCCTGAGCTGGGAGTAGGCCCTGCCCCCTGCAGTCCAGCAGGATTCAGAGTGAATCCAACCTCTCATTGACATCACTTCTGCCACATGACATTCTGCTTCATTGCCAAGACAACATGATTTTTGTGCAATGACACCACCTAACTTTCTGCGCATTCGCCAATCTGCATGTTCCTTCTGCAAATGTTAAGGTCACGGGATTTTGACTTGGCTGAGATCCAACCTTGGGGATAAATATTCACAGGCAGAAGCAATTCTCAATCTTCCTTTGAAAGCACTTTTCTTTGTCGTTGCTAGGTTACAGGATCTCATTTAAAATATATATATAGATACATCAGGCACCTCTTTAGTGAGACTTGGTCATAATATAGCAAAGGTTTAGGAGAAGACCATGGCATCTGCCTCCTGTTGCTGTCACAGTGACGTTGAGTTTGACACAGCTTTGGGGAGTCAGGAGGTGAGTTACCCTCCGTAGAATTGCCAGCCACAGACCTGCTCTCATAATGAGGAGGTTTGTGTTGCTGTAATTCCTCTCAACCTCTCTGGCCCAGAAAGGGGTCAATCAACCTGTCGAATCTCATTCCCGCAGGTAGTAAATTGCTGAGTGATTTTTAAAAAAATTTATTAAATTTTTTTCTGTTTTTTCTTTTTGCTCTCTTACTCCAATTTGTCTAACCTTTTCTATTTTGGCTCGAATTTACTCCATTCCCTTCACCGTCATTCCTCTGTGTCTATCTAAATCCTGGGTGGCACGATAGCACAGTGGTTAGCACTGCTGCTTCACAGCGCCAGGGTCCCAGGTTCGACTCCCGGCTTGGGTCACTGTCTGTGCGGAGTCTGCACGTTCTCCCCGTGTCTGCGTGGGTTTCCTCCGGGTGCTCCGGTTTCCTCCCACAAGTCCGGAAAGACGTGCTTGTTAGGTGAATTGGACATTCTGAATTCTCCCTCTGTGTACCTGAACAGGCACCGGAATGTGGCGACTAGGGGATTGTCACAGTAACTTTGTTGCAGTGTTAATGTAAGCCTAGTTTTGACAAAAATAAGGATTATAGTTAAGGAAATAAACTGTTGATCCCCTTGCTCACTGAGGTCCCATATATCCCCCTCCCCTCACCGTGCAGTTTAAAAAATATTTTTTTTAGAATACCCAATTACTATATTTTTCCAATTAAGGGGCAATTTAGCGTGGCCAATCCACCTAACCTGCACATCTTTGGGTTGTTGGGGTGAAACCCACGCAGACACGGGGAGAATGTGCAAACTCCACACAGACAGTGTCCCAGGGCCGGGATTGAACCAGGGACCTCGGTGCTGTGAGGTAGCAATGCTAACCACTACGCCCCCCCCCCCCCCCCCCCGCTGCCTTGAAGGTTGCAAAAATAAACCTAATTATTGACAATCCAGCAAATTCTTGGGCAACGTCAAGAGAATTTGATCATCCATTTCTGTTGAGTATTGTAAAGGAATTGCTGAAGCACGTGGGTTGAACGTAATAATCAACAGAAGTTCATTAGTTGTTTTTTAACTGGACGGAGGCTGAGTCTGGACTGACTCTTAACCCGCAAAGTAGCCAATGACGTCACGGACTATCACGTGACTCAACTCTTAAAGGGACCATGGAACTGCACAACAATATCAACCCACATCCATGACGATTTCGCCAATTGGAATGGGAATCATAGGGACAGGTTTTTTTAAAAAGAGAATTAAATGAGCAGAATTCCGAAAAGTAAATCTGTGCAAGGTAACTTGCCACCTACAAAGTACAGTGGTTGAGTTTGGTTTGATGAACATGAATATTCTGTGAAGTTCAATGCTGGTAGGGCAGAGGCAGATTGTGAGGCTGTGGGATTTATGTCTGTAGAATCCGTCCAGACTCAACACACACGGAACGAAGGGTAGGATGCAAAACTACCAGTTTATTGACACAAACACTAACTCGCGCCATTCCCCCAAGTGTCTCCCGCCCCGACCTATAGTATGAGGGCTTCCCCTTCCCTGTTACCGGGGACGTTCGTACTCTGTGGAGGTCACGGGGAACCGGATGGTCCACACACTGTGACCTCTGCAGGTGTTGTAACAATGACCAGAGTCAATGATTGATTTCCAGCACAAGTCAATATTTCAAACATTGACACATAAGGAGATATTAGGACAAGTTTGCCAAAGAGGTAGAGTTTAAGGAGTATCTTAAAGGAGGGCTAACGGTAGAGACGGAGAGGTTTAGGGAGAGAATTCCAAACCATAGGGCAGCCAAAGGCAAGGCCGTCAATGGCGGAGCAACAGGATTGGAGAATGTACGAGAGACTAGAGATGAAGGAATGCAGAATGCAGAGTCCCACAGCACTGCTGAAAGGTTACAGGGGCAGGAAGTGCGGACCAGGGAGGCTTGTCAAAAGGAGGAGGAGAATTTTATAACGGAGATGTTTCCAGACCGGGCAGCAATATAGGTCAGCAAAGATTGGGTGATGTGTAAACACAAGTGAGGATATGGGCTGCTGAATTTTGAATCTGTTGAATTGTATGGAGGGGGCAAGATGGATGGGCAGCCAGGAAAAACAGTGAGGTTTTGTTAAGTGTAGAGGTGCCCAAAGTAAGGTTGAGGGTGTCAGTAGCAGGTGAGCTGAAACTTGGGTGAAAACAGGCAATGTTACAGAGGCAGTCTATGTGATGAAGCTACGGAACTGGAATTTTAGCTCATAATGAAATACATCTCCCATTTTGACATGAGACAGTAGCACAGATCATCTTCCTGCATCTTCCTCAAGATTCACCCCCCCTTGGGACGTGGGCGGATGCCCTGGGGAGGGTGAACTCGTCCTCTTCTTGCGCACGGCTCAGCTTAATTCAGCTGAAGGTGCTGCACAGGGCGCATATGACGGGAGCCAGGCTGAGCCGGTTCTTTCGGGGAGAGGACAGGTGTGGGAAGTGCTCGGGAGGCCTGGCGAACCACACCCACATGTTCTGGGTGTGTCCGGCGTTGGACGGGTTTTGAAAGGGGGTGGTGGGGACTTGTCCAAGGTGGTCGGGTCCAGGGTGGAGCCGGGCTGGGGGCTCGCGTTCTTTGGGGTAGCATCGAGCCGGGAGTGCAGGAGGCGAGAGAGGGCCGGTACCCTGGCCTTTGCATCTCTAGTAGCCCGGCGTAGGATTCTCTTACAGTGGAGGGACGCGAAACCCCCGAGCCCGGAGGGCCTGGATTAACGACATGGCCGGGTTCATCAGGCTGGAGAGGGTCAAGTTTGCCCTGAGGGGGTCGGTACAAGGGTTCTTCCAGCGGTGGCAGCCTTTTCTCGATTTCCTGGCGGAGGGTTAGAGGGTGGTCAGTCTCAGCAGCAGGGGGAGGGGGCGGAGGGTAAGGGGGGGTGGGTTCGGGGTTTGTTAAGGGGGTTTGTTTTTGCGACGGTGTGTTTGCTATTTTCTTCTTTTTGTATTGTTATTAATTTATTAATTTATTGCTTTGTACTGGGGGGGGATTTCTTTTTCTGTTTAGTTTTACACCTTGTTTACTTTAACTGTTGGGAGAAAATTTGTTGTTGAAAAATTTGAATAAAAATTATTTTTTAAAAAAAGATTCACCCCCTCAAAAAGTGGGGTTTTGGGCCGTGTTTGGAGGGGTGTTTCTCAATGACGACAGTGACAAGGTTGACACCGCTTTTCAGTGGCACTTAGCCGTGTTTTTGGGGCCTCGGAGAGTTTATCCCCGTCGGGTCCGCTCTTCGGAAGTGGTCCCGCACCGGGGGAAACTGAGATTGTGCTGGAAATTAATTCTAGCATAAGTGGAAAGTGGATATCTGCCACCATTCTAGCACAGAGTGGACTGGTCTCTCACACCGTACAAACCCCAGACAATGTAACATGGAGGAGTCAAGCTGATCACCGTCTTGGCATAAGGGCCAATGCGCCAGAGACAGAACCGACAGAGAAACCAAACCCAGCTGTGCCAAGCGACGACCTGGATCGTCCGGAGAACCTGACACTAATCGACCCAATTGGGGAAGGCAGTGCCTCAGTGGAGAACCAGTCAACCTCAGGGTCACGATTCTCCAAAAACTTCCCAAGCTGATTTGTGGTGGGTTTTTCAGGGAGTTTACCACCGGCTCTGATGGTGAGTTCCCCACCGCTATTCAATCACTCAGTCATTTTTATGAGCCCTGGGGAGTTTCTCACCGGTTGAGGCCACACTTAAGAGGGCTGGATTCTCTGCACCCCGACGGTGAAATCGCGGCCAGCGCCAGGGCGGAGAATCCATTTTGCTGCACGGAATCAGGACCCTGCAAAGCGGCGTACTCTGAGTACGCCGCGCGCCATATCACCGACCTGCGGCCATTGCTGGATGCCTACTCTGCCATTCTCCGCCCCCGACCGGCCAAAGTACCGACGGTGTGGATCTAACATGGTCCTGCCGGTCGGGAAACCCACGTGGTGGCTATGGCCGCCCTGGTCGGGGGGGGGGGGGGGGGGGGCTGATCGAAGGCAAAGGAGAGCCTTACACGCGACTGGGCAATTTTTGGGCGGGCGGTCCGGGTCGGGTGTGCGGCTGATCAGGGGCATTGTGTTTAAGGTCCAGCTCCGCAGTCTGAGACCGCCATGGAGCACAGCGCGGCTGCTGGAGGCTGCGGCCGTGCGCATGTGCGGCCTCCGACCCAGGTCCCATATCTATGGCCAAGGCTGCCAGCTTCCCGACAGTCCACCGCTAGCCCCCTGCAGGGATAGGAATATGTGGGCCTTTCACTCCAGTTTTTCTGGTTTGAAAGTCCACAGGTTTCACGATGATATGGAGACATAGTCCCAACAACGGAGAATCCTGCCCAGAATTCTATTCTTCACTGGGGAGCTCAACCCAGAGATCGGGCCGCCATTTTGAAAGGGTGCCCCGATCTCGAAGTGAGTGAGTGGCACCCCCCCCACCCATGGGCAATGTCACCCTCCACACACATGGGACACTACCTCACACCCTCCAAGTGAGGACACCCCGCTATGGGGTTCCCCCCCCCTCTGTTTAGCACACTGGGCTAAATCGTTGGCTTTGAAAGCAGACCAAGCAGGCCAGCAGCACGGTTCGATTCCCGTACCAGCCTCCCCAAACAGGCGCCGGAATGTGGCGACTAGGGGCTTTTCACAGTAACTTCATTGAAGTCTACTCGTGACAATAAGCGATTTTCATTTTCATTTCATGAGGTCCGCCCAAACCCTCTTACATCACTCCTTCCCTTCCAGGACCCCCACCCATCACTCCCGCCCCCCCCCCCCCCCAACCTCCTGGAGGCCCCTACTTATCTGCTCTGCACTCCCTCATCCTTCACCCTCATTACAAGGCGTGGTCCCCCTCGGCCCCTGACCCTTGGCACTGCCACCCTGGTACCCAGATGGTGCTCCAGCCAGCTGAGCAGGGCCAGGGTGGTAGTGCCAATGTGTCAGCTGGGCTGTGCCAAGATGCCCACATTCTAGCGGGAGGGTCAGGGAGCCACCCTGCACTTACCGTGATCAGGGATCTCCCCGGGTGTGTAATGCCTGGCCCATGTTTGTGTGGACCCGCGTTGATCGCCGCCTGGCTGCCACCTCCCTGGAGAAACCGGAGAATTGACGGAGGCTGGTGGATCCCCCGCAGGTAGGTCGTAAGTAGATTTATGACCCACTTCTGCGAGTGCCATTTAGTCCAACTCCGCCGTCTCGTCCACGGGAAGACTCTCCCGGGATTCTCCGGCAACGTTGCGCTCTCGCTTGATCACTACATCGACTCGGGTTAAGACGGCCACGGACGAGGTCCAAACGAGGTTAGGGGCTGGTTTAGCTCACCAGGCTAAATCGCTGGCTTTTAAAGCAGACCAAGCAGGCCAGCAGCACGGTTCGATTCCCGTACCAGCCTCCCCGAACAGGCGCCGGAATGTGGCGACTAGGGGCTTTTCACAGTAACTTCATTGAAGCCTACTCGTGACAATAAGCGATTTTCATTTCAAACCAAATCAAAGACCGAGGTTGCAACAAGAACGGAAAGGCAGACACCTGAGGCTCAGCGACAACCACACAGAGAATGACGGCTTCTGAAGTGTGTTGGCTGTTGTTGATTGATTGTTGATGTTATTCTGTTTGTTGTGTCAGGGGCCATTGATTTAAAGGGGGGAGGGAACGTGCGTTGTGTATTCAGGATATTTCCAGTGTTTCCTTGCTGGCAGCCTTGCAGTGGAACAGGGCCCTTTAAGAGACTGATCACGTGACACCATCGGCCATTTGCTTGCAAAAACGGGCAGCCTGTACTGTTAACATCTTCTAATAAAGCTCTTTGTTTGTTTGACCCTCTTGAGACCTGCAGACTTAACTTTAAAACCACCACAGAAAGAATTGTACAAGTCGAAGATTCCTGATCTTTAGAAAGGCTGTTTAAACACGGTGGGTGGGATTCTCGACCGGTGGGTTTTCCGATGGCGTGGGGTAATCCCACAAGGGCAAATCCCACTGCTAGGTGGCGGAAACGGAGAATCCCTTTGGATTTGTTTTATTGTCACGTGTGCCAAGGTACAGTGAAAGGTATTGTTCTGCGTACAGTCCAGATCGTTCCATACATTAAAAAAAACATAGGGCAAACATAAATACACAATGTAAATACATAGACACAGACATCGGGTGAAGCAGACGGAGTGTAGTACTACTCAGTAGAGAAGATGTGTGAAGAGATCAGGTCAGTCCATAAGAGGGTCATTCAGGAGTCTGGTGACAGTGGGAAGAAGCTGTTTTTGAGTCTGTTCGTGCGTGTTCTCAGACTTCTGTATCTCCTGCCCGATGGAAGAAGTTGGAAAAGTGAGTAAGCCGGGTGGGAGGGATCCTTGATTATGCTGCCCGCTTTCCCCCAGCAGCGGGAGGCGTAGATGGAATCAATGGATGGGAGGCAGGTTCGTGTGATGGACTGGGCGGTATTCACGACTCTCTGAAGTTCCTTGCGGTCCTGGGCCGAGCAGTTGCCATACCAGGCTGTGATGCAGCCAGATAGGATGCTTTCTATAGTGAATCTGTAAAAGTTGGTAAGGGTTAATGTGGACATACCGAATTTCCTTAGTTTCCTGAGGAAGTAAAGGCGCTGTTGTGCTTTCTTGGTCGTAGCGCCGACAAGGGTGGACCACAACATATTTTTGGAGATGTGCACCCCTAGGAATTTGAAACTGCTAACCATCTCCACCTCGGCCCCGTTGATGCTGACAGGGGTGTGTACAGTACTTTGCTTCCTGAAGTCAATGACCAGCTCTTTAGTTTTGCTGACATTGAGGAAGAGATTGTTGTCGTTACACCACTCCACTAGGTTCTCTATCTCCCTCCTGTACTCTGACTCATCGTTCTTCGAGATCCGGCCCACTATGGTTGTATCATCAGCAAACTTGTAGATGGAGTTGGAACCGGATTTTGCCACACAGTCATGTGTGTCTAGGGAGTATAGTAGGGGTCTAAATACGCAGCCTTGCAGGACCCCGGTATTGAGGACTATCATGGAGGAGGTGTTGTTGTTTGTCCTTACGGAGCGTGGTCTATGGGTCAGGAGTCGATATCCAATTGCAGAGGGAGGAGTCAAGTCCTAGGTTTTGGAGTTTTGATATGATTTTTGGCTGGGATTATGGTGTTGAAGGCGGAGCTGTAGTCAATGAATAGGAGTCTGATGTGGGAAACCTTGTTGTTGAGATGCTCTAGGGATGAGTGTAGGGCCAGGAAGATGGGCCGGGATTCTCCCCTACCTGGCGGGGCGGGGGGTTCCGGCTTGATGGAGTAGCGTGAACCACTCCGGTGTCGGGCCGCCCCAAACGTGCGGAAGTCTCCGCACCTTTAGGGGCTAAGGCGGAACACTGAGGGGCTAGGCCCGCGCCGGAGTGGTTGGCGCTCCGCTGGCTGGTGTGGAAGGCCTTTGGCGCCATGCCAGCCGGGGCCGAAGGGACTTCGCCGGACGGCGGAAGTCCGCGCATGCGCCCCGGAGCATCAGCGGCTGCTGACGTCATCCCCGCACATGCGCAGGGCAGGGGGTCACTTCCGCCTCCGCCATGGTGAAGGCGGAAGGAAAAGAGGAAAAGAGTGCCCCCACAGCACAGGCCCGCAAGCCGATTGGTGGGCTCTGATCGCGGGCCAGGCACCGTGGGGGCACCCCCCCGGGGCCAGAGTACCCTGCACCCCCCCCCCCCCCCCCCCCCCCCCAGGACCCCCCGGAGCCCGCCCGCTCCCGCCAGTAAGGTAGGTGGTTTGATCCACGCCGGCAGGAGAAGCACGACAGCGGTAGGACTTCGGACCATCGCGGGCCGAGAATCGCCGGGGGGGGCCCCAACCGGGTGGGATTGACGCCGACCCCCTGCGATTCTCCGACCCGGTGGGGGGGGTCGGAGAATCCCGCCCATGGTGTCTGCTGTGGACTGGTTGTGGCAGTATGTGAATTGCAGTGAATCAATGCATTCTGGGAGTATGGAGTTGATGTGCTTCATGACCAACATCTCAAAGCACTTCATTCCCATCGATGTCAAGGTAACCGGACGGTAGTCATTGAGGCGCATGGCCTGGTTCGTCTTTGGCACCGGTATGATGGTGGTCTTCTTGAAGCAGGTGGGATCCTCAGAATGGAGCAGGGAGAGGTTGAAGATGTCCGTGAACACATCCGCCAGTTGCCCGTTGCTTTCCGAGGGTTCACTTTCATGAGGCTGCTCTGACTTTGGAAGCTGTGACGGTGGGTATGGGTGTGTCCAGGGCTGCTGGGGCAGTTGACAATGGTTTGTTGGTTTCCTGCTCGAACCGAGCATAGAATGTACCGAGTTCATCAGGGAGGGGTGCGTTGCTGCCGCCGGAGATTCTGCTCGGCTTTGCTTTGTAGCCCGTTATGTTGTTTAAGCCTTGCCACAACCGATGAGAGTCCGTGTCATTAGTCTGTGACTCTAGCTTAGTCTGACATTGCCTCTTTGTCCGTGATGACTTTGCGGAGGTTGTACGTGGATTTCTTGTACAGGTCAGGGTCGTCTGTCTTGAACGCCTCAGACTTGGCCGTCAATGGGGAGTGAATCACCCGATTAAATCATGGGGTGGGATTCTCCGACCCCCCCCCCACCGGGTTGGAGAATCAGCGAGGGGGTGGCGTGAATCCCGCCCCGCCGCCGGTTGCCGAATTCTCCAGTTTTCGGCGGGGGCGGGGATCACGCCACGCGAGTCGGGGACCGTTGGCAGCGGCGCCTCCGACAATTCTCCGTGCATCGATGGCCGAGCGGCCGCCCGTTTTCGGCCAGTCCCACTGGCGTGAAATGGACATGGTCCATCTCGGCGGGACCTGACTTGGAGAGCAGTTAGCAGAGTTCTCGGGGGGGGGGGGATCCGGCCCCGGGGGGGGCGGTGCCCACACGGTGGCCTGGCCCGCGATCGGGGCCCACCTATCTGCGGGCGGGCCTGTGCCGTGGGGACACTGTTTCCCTCCGCGCCGGTCTCTGTAAGGCTCCGCCATTGCCGGGATGGAGAAGAAACCCCTTGCGCAGGAAACACGCTGGCTGTTCTGCGCATATGCCAAACACGTTGGCCCACGGCGGCCCTTCGGCGCCGGTTGGCGCAGCGCCAACCCCATTGGCGCCGGCTTAATCCCCGGAAGTGCGGAGGATTCCGCAACTTCTGGGTGGCCCGACGCCGGAGTGGTTTGCGCCGCTCTTGGCGCCGGGCCGTACCGCCAATTGCGGGAGAATCCCGGGCATGGTTTCCAGTTGGGTAATGTACGTACTACCTTCTTTAGCACACAGTCCTCAACACACTTGCTGATGAAGTCTGTGGCGGTAGTAGCATTCTCGTTTCGGTTGGTCGCGGAGTTGTTGAACATGGACCAATCCACGGACTCCAAGCAGTCCCGCTGTCGCCGAGGAACACGCGACTGGTGAATCCAGCCCGGTAAGATTCTTCAGCCAATCTAGCATGTTACATCTAGAATTTCAGGCGGTTTCAACAGGATTATTAAAAAGAACATTACAACCAGATGAATGTGTTCCTTTTATGTGGAGAGGACACCTCACAACTTTGCTTAATTTGAGTAAAGCATTTATTTGTCAATGTGTGATTTTATTTGTGAGCTACAGTTTTGTTTGGTTCTTTCAGGCACTTCGAATAATCTGAAGCTTTAATTTTTTTTTTTAATCTCCCAGAATTGAAAGAGGTCAGGTTATAAAAATCATTTATTGTCTAAAAAAATGTACAAGTTTCCTTTGAAAGCATCATTTCCTTTTGATGTATTTACTGCATTAGCTGAATATGAAGGATAGAGTAAACCCTCAGAATCATTCTTCTAATAGCCAAAGCAGCAGCTTAGAAAGCAGCGGCCACCCATAGTGCAACTTCAACAAACACAAAGTGCAAATTGATCCAAGAAAAGTGCAAGTGGCAAATGTGAGATTGAGATTTCCACCACCTCCCCCCCTACCCCCCAAACTCTGAACCCCAAACTTAGTGCACGAGTCGGTATTGTATGTACCCCTCCACCCCATTGCCCCGCAAGCACCCCATCTAAGACCCGAGAAAAGGTTTTCTGCTGTCAGTAAAGCAGCTGCTTTCACTTCTGAATATCTCTGCTCATCAATACCGTCCAGCTCGTTTACAGAGGAGGCATCTGATAAAAAGAGACCAGGGATATTTTCAGTAATCAGAACAGTTGTGAGCGTATTTGACCTTGAGATTAGGGACTCCTGTCAACAGCTGCACAGACATGGTTGGACCAATAATTCTCTATCAATCTACCAGCAGTTTGGCACAGGATTGTAGCCAGAGTTGGTTCAAACTCCATTTAGCTCAATCTAAACTGTTAACTTTAGTTCAGCACCAAGGCACGCCATTATTGGAGGTACCTTTTTATTTGAAAGGGATATTAAACCACAGCTCTTTCTACCCAACCAGTGTCTTTAATAATCCCACATCTACATATGAGCAAGGTGTTCCATCATTGTTTCAGAAATAGATTAATGACCCAGGACAGAGCGACATTGATCCAGATCAATACTCATTCCTCCTCATTCGTCCACCCACTCCAGATCTCAGGATTCATGTGATTATATAATTTCATGGTCAGATTGTTGTCAAATTCCATTGGCTGACAGGTTCTTTGGAATATAAGAGGGTGCGAAAGGTATGTCTCAACAAACAAGGGCTGAACAGTGACAGAAATCAAGGGCACACTGAAGGGAGGCACATTGCTAAGTAGATATTGTTTTTTTACAAGCAATACTGAAGATGGGATCAAATTAAGAGCATTAATGTTTAGACGATAACGAAGTGCTGGTGCGAGAATGAGTTAAACCCGCCATAGAGTACTGGCTTGGGTCTATTTTTAGCACTCAATAACTGTTCTGGCTGAAGAGCAATACAGTTTCTTCTTTATCAGGCAAAACCCAGGACTGAGTTTCAGAGCTTGCCTGAACCCAGATGTGAAGCAGGTACCGATGAAAAAGAAATCTCGGAGACTTGGCCAGGAGTTCCCATCCTGTTTGAATATTAATGTCAATTCAAAAGTTGGAACAACACTAGAATCGTAAACAATCCGATCCAACCTCTTGCACATGTTCTCAATCTCCATGTTGATGTAGATGACTGATCCACGCAGACCACAGGGCTCGCTGGATGACAGGCAGAGTACGTCCCTGGCTATCTTTCTGATCAATCTTTCGGGAACTAAAACCTCGGAGCAGTTCAGCTTAGACTTCTTGGCTCTGGACAGAGAGTTCTCAAAAAGCTTGGTCAAGTACAGACACGTTTGCTCTTCCTCGTTTACATTACTCGCAGTCACCTCGTGATCCCAATAATTAATATCTACAGAAAAGAAACAAAGGGTGTGAAATTTTAGACGGCAATTAAAACACAACCTATTGAGGCTCGGTCTGGAACTGAGTTATACAGGAATTACTGCCCGTCTGGACACTCCGGCGCCTGTTCGGGTCACAGAGGGAGAATTCAGAATGTCCAATTCACCTAACAGCACGTCTTTCGGGACTTGTGGGAGGAAACCGGAGTGCCCGGAGGAAATCCACGCAGATGGGGGGGGGGGGGGGGGGGGGGGGGGGTGGAACGTGCAGACTCCGCACAGACGGTGACCCAAGCCGGCAATCGAACCCGGGACCCTGGAGCTGTGAAGCATCAGTGCTAACCACTGTTCTACCGTGCCGCCCATTTTAAAGCGCTGATTTGGGAAGAATAAACTAAACTTTGGTAGAACCTGCTTCCACCAGCAGGAAAGACAGGAACCAAAGGACACAGAATTGGTTTATACATAGGAAAGAGAAGGAGAATGGGATTAATTGGATCTTTCAAAGAGCCGGTACATGCAGAATGGGCAGAATGGCCTTCTGTATGATCCAATGATTTTGAACAGCAATCCATTAGGAATGCAAACCCTGGTCCCCACGTCTTCTTCCTTTTCCCATCATTGCAATACCAAATCCCCGCTCCTCCCCACCCGACTCCCACAAAAAGACTAGACAGCTGAAACTTGGCAATATTAATTTCATTCTGATTCAGATGACCTTTCTTCAAGCTGAGGGGTGGGGGACCTGGGATATTTGTAGCATCTGGCATCTCAGTTTTCCACGGACTTCATTTCCATCAGGCTCGTTCGCCAGCAAGGCAGCGCTGTATTTGTCCAAGATTTTCCCCGGGGTATTGATTTCCAGTGACAGCCAAACTTTGTGATGGGACCAGCAGGAGGGAAAAGACTTGTTCTGACCATTGGTTAATAAGATTTAGGCTTTGGTGGCCTGTGTGAGGCAACCCTCATGTTCACCTCATGGGTCTATTGCCAGTCACTGGACTGATTGACTCCTGTACCCACCATCCACACACTGCAAGTGATACTGACCTTGTGCTCAATTGCATGTCATTAATAGGCACCAGCTATAAGTGGTCAATTAGGGCCTGGGTAGATGTGACACTGCTAAGAAAGTCGTGCATTTCTATAGCACCTTTCACAAGCTCAAGGCATCTCAAAGCGTCCTACAGCCAGTAAAGTATTTTCAAAATATAGTGACTGCTGTCATGTTGAAAATCCAGCAGCCAATTTGCGCACAGCAAGACACAGAAACAGCAATGTGATAACGACCAAATAATCTGTTTTAATGATGCTGATTGAGGAATATGCATCGAGGAATAAATATTACCCAGGACTTTGGGGGACTCACTCGCTCATCTTCAAAATAGCATTACGGCATCTTTTATACCCACCTGGGGAGCACTAATGGAACCTCGTTTAATGTCTCTACCAAAGCCCAGCACCTCCAACAGTGCAGCACTCCCTGAGGGAGAATGTCAGCCTGGAATTTTACGGTCAAGTGTCCTGGTGTGGGGCTGAACTTACAATCTTCTCCCACAGAGGCAGGTGAGCTCGCCACTGAGCTCAGGCTAAAAGCAGAAGAGCATGTCCTTCATCCACCAAAATATTCACCGATGACAGTTGAGAGATCCAACATAACCTAGGCCGACACTCCAGCAATTTGTGCAACGCGAGAGGCATTGAGGGAGCATTGCACAGTGCAACGAGCAGGTCCCAGGGAGCATTGCACAGTCCATGGAGCAGGTCCCAAAGAGCATTGCACAGTCCATGGAGCAGGTCCCAGGGAGCATTGCACAGTCCATGGAGTGCCGCACTGTCTGAGGGAGTGTCTCGCTGTCTGAGGGAGTGTCTCACTGTCTGACGGAGTGCCGCACTGTCTGAGGGAGTGCCGCACTGTCTGAGGGAGTGCCGCACTGTCTGAGGGAGTGCCGCACTGTCTGAGGGAGTGTCTCACTGTCTGAGGGAGTGTCTCACTGTCTGAGGGAGTGCCGCGCTGTCTGAGGGAGTGTCTCGCTGTCTGAGGGAGTGTCTCACTGTCTGACGGAGTGCCGCGCTGTCTGAGGGAGTGCCGCGCTGTCTGAGGGAGTGTCTCACTGTCTGAGGGAGTGTCTCACTGTCTGAGGGAGAGCCGCACTGTCTGAGGGAGTGTCTCACTGTCTGAGGGAGTGCCGCACTGTCTGAGGGAGTGCCGCACTGTCTGAGGGAGTGTCGCACTGTCTGAGGGAGTGTCTCGCTGTCTGAGGGAGTGTCTCACTGTCTGAGGGAGTGCCGCACTGTCTGAGGGAGTGTCTCGCTGTCTGAGGGAGTGTCTCGCTGTCTGAGGGAGTGTCTCACTGTCTGAGGGAGTGCCGCACTGTCTGAGGGAGTGTCGCACTGTCTGAGGGAGTGTCTCGCTGTCTGAGGGAGTGTCTCACTGTCTGAGGGAGTGCCGCACTGTCTGAGGGAGTGTCGCACTGTCTGAGGGAGTGTCTCGCTGTCTGAGGGAGTGCCGCACTGTCTGAGGGAGTGCCGCACTGTCTGAGGGAGTGTCTCGCTGTCTGAGGGAGTGTCTCGCTGTCTGAGGGAGTGCCGCACTGTCTGAGGGAGTGTCTCGCTGTCTGAGGGAGTGCCGCACTGTCTGAGGGAGTGCCTCACTGTCTGAGGGAGTGTCTCACTGTCTGAGGGAGTGTCTCACTGTCTGAGGGAGTGCCGCACTGTCTGAGGGAGTGTCTCGCTGTCAGAGGGAGTGTCTCACTGTCTGAGGGAGTGCCGCACTGTCAGAGGGAGTGTCTCACTGTCTGAGGGAGTGCCGCACTGTCAGAGGGAGTGCCGCACTGTCTGAGGGAGTGCCGCACTGTCTGAGGGAGTGTCTCGCTGTCTGAGGGAGTGTCTCGCTGTCTGGAGGGAGTGTCTCGCTATCTGAGGGAGTGTCTCGCTGTCTGAGGGAGTGTCTCGCTGTCAGAGGGAGTGTCTCGCAGTCAGAGGGAGTGTCTCACTGTCTGAGGGAGTGCCGCACTGTCTGAGGGAGTGCCGCACTGTCTGAGGGAGTGTCTCACTGTCTGAGGGAGTGTCTCACTGTCTGAGGGAGTGTCTCACTGTCTGAGGGAGTGTCTCACTGTCTGAGGGAGTGTCTCACTGTCTGAGGGAGTGTCTCACTGTCAGAGGGAGTGCCGCACTGTCTGAGGGAGTGCCGCACTGTCTGAGGGAGTGTCTCGCTGTCTGAGGGAGTGTCTCGCTGTCTGAGGGAGTGTCTCGCTGTCTGAGGGAGTGCCGCACTGTCTGAGGGAGTGTCTCGCTGTCTGAGGGAGTGCCGCACTGTCTGAGGGAGTGCCTCACTGTCTGAGGGAGTGTCTCACTGTCTGAGGGAGTGTCTCACTGTCTGAGGGAGTGTCTCACTGTCTGAGGGAGTGCCGCACTGTCTGAGGGAGTGTCTCGCTGTCAGAGGGAGTGTCTCACTGTCTGAGGGAGTGCCGCACTGTCAGAGGGAGTGCCGCACTGTCTGAGGGAGTGTCTCACTGTCTGAGGGAGTGCCGCACTGTCAGAGGGAGTGCCGCACTGTCTGAGGGAGTGCCGCACTGTCTGAGGGAGTGCCGCACTGTCTGAGGGAGTGTCTCACTGTCTGAGGGAGTGTCTCGCTGTCTGAGGGAGTGTCTCGCTGTCTGAGGGAGTGCCGCACTGTCTGAGGGAGTGCCGCACTGTCTGAGGGAGTGCCGCACTGTCTGAGGGAGTGTCTCACTGTCTGAGGGAGTGTCTCACTGTCTGAGGGAGTGTCTCACTGTCTGAGGGAGTGTCTCACTGTCTGAGGGAGTGCCGCACTGTCTGAGGGAGTGCCGCACTGTCTGAGGGAGTGTCTCACTGTCTGAGGGAGTGTCTCGCTGTCTGAGGGAGTGTCTCACTGTCTGAGGGAGTGCCGCACTGTCTGAGGGAGTGCCGCACTGTCTGAGGGAGAGCCGCACTGTCTGAGGGAGTGTCTCACTGTCTGAGGGAGAGCCGCACTGTCTGAGGGAGTGTCTCACTGTCTGAGGGAGAGCCGCACTGTCTGAGGGAGTGCCGCACTGTCTGAGGGAGTGTCTCACTGTCTGAGGGAGAGCCGCACTGTCTGAGGGAGAGCCGCACTGTCTGAGGGAGTGTCGCACTGTCTGAGGGAGTGTCGCACTGTCTGAGGGAGTGTCGCACTGTCTGAGGGAGAGCCGCACTGTCTGAGGGAGTGTCTCGCTGTCTGAGGGAGTGCCGCACTGTCTGAGGGAGTGCCGCACTGTCTGAGGGAGTGCCGCACTGTCTGAGGGAGTGTCGCACTGTCTGAGGGAGTGTCGCACTGTCTGAGGGAGAGCCGCACTGTCTGAGGGAGTGTCTCACTGTCTGAGGGAGAGCCGCACTGTCTGAGGGAGTGTCTCACTGTCTGAGGGAGAGCCGCACTGTCTGAGGGAGTGTCTCACTGTCTGAGGGAGAGCCGCACTGTCTGAGGGAGTGTCGCACTGTCTGAGGGAGTGCCGCACTGTCTGAGGGAGTGTCTCACTGTCTGAGGGAGAGCCTCACTGTCTGAGGGAGTGTCTCACTGTCTGAGGGAGTGTCTCACTGTCTGAGGGAGTGTCTCACTGTCTGAGGGAGAGCCGCACTGTGTGAGGGAGTGTCTCACTGTCTGAGGGAGTGCCGCACTGTGTGAGGGAGTGCCTCACTGTCTGAGGGAGTGTCTCACTGTCTGAGGGAGTGCCGCACTGTCTGAGGGAGTGTCTCACTGTCTGAGGGAGTGTCTCACTGTCTGAGGGAGAGCCTCACTGTCTGAGGGAGTGTCTCACTGTCTGAGGGAGTGTCTCACTGTCTGAGGGAGTGTCTCACTGTCTGAGGGAGAGCCGCACTGACTGAGGGAGTGTCTCACTGTCTGAGGGAGTGTCGCACTGTCTGAGGGAGTGTCGCACTGTCTGAGGGAGAGCCGCACTGTCTGAGCTGCTAGCTTTCAGATGACATGCCCACTGAACCGTCTCGGAGATGTAAAAGAATCCATGACATTATTTGAAGAAAAGCAGCAGAGTTCTCACCAGTGTCCTGGCCAATAGGAATGCTTTAAACAATTCTTTAAAAAACACACACATGACAATTAATTTCTTTGTGAGATCTTGGTGTGCAAATTGGTTGCTGTATTTAGTACATTAAAAAAATGACTTCATTGGGTGTAAAGCCCTTTGGGATGTTCCTTGTTCAAGAAGGATGCAAGTCTTTATAACAAACAATCCCATGTCCAAGTTAGTTAGAGATTGAAGCAATTTCCACACTCTCCCCAATGTGGCTCAGTCCCACCTGCGACCTTTTTCAGATCCTGCCGACTGATTGAAGGAAGGATGGTAACAAGGCTGTTATTGTGTCTTGGTGTGTGCACATTGAGTTCCCCCGTTCAATCACAGGGTATGCACCAGGAACAAGAGGGAACATTGAGGAACACACTCCAGCACATGGCAAAGGTCAGCACTGTTACCACCTTCAACTTGCTGCACTTCTAATGACTCTTCGCAGAGTATTTGCCCCAAGTCCCGGAGAGCTTCCACCTCACTCACTACTTGGCTTATGAAATATCCTGAAACCATTTTATTCATTCAGTTGCAAAACAAAATACAAAAAGTGGAGACAGCTGCACAGAGTCTGAAAATAAAGGTCAATGTAATAAAATTACCTCAACAATGAAGCTATTGTGTAGCTCAGTGTTGAAGACAGAGTCCTCCAATATTGCTCCTCCCAATAGGAACATTTATCTGGAGGGAGGGGGGTATTGAGAATGGTTTCAGAAAAGACAGTTTAATCTTTAACCAGAAAAACACAAATTACTTTCAAGTTGTTTTTGCATGAAAGGCAACAAGCTATTTCGAGAGACAGGCTACAACAAATATTTCTCTTCTAATTATGCAAGTTCAGCAATAATAACTCCAGTGAATAATGGAAAGGGGGAAGGAGAATGTGGAGCTCGATTCCTCCCAATAACAGTGTTTACTCACTTGCAGCATGGCCCAGGACCTCCGGGGTCTCATATTCCCCCTCCAGCAGCCGGGGAACACAGCCAGGACCCTTATTCTTGGAGCAGCTTGCAACCATCCTGGAGATTCACACAGGGCAAGAGGCAGCTTAACACAGCACCGCAATCTAACAGGGACACAGGCTGCCTAACACACACTGGGACACATTGTGTCCCTCACTCTCTGTCTGTGTCCCTGTCCCCGATCCGGCTTCTCTGTTGTTCTCTAGGTCTGTCTCCCTGCGTTTACCCCTCGCTGTCTGTCCCTGTGTCTGTCCCTGATCGCCTCTCTCTCCCTCCCTCACTCTCTGTGCCTCTCCCTTTATGTTCCTCTGGTCTTTCTCTGTGTCTCTCTCTGTGTCTCTCTCTGTCTTTCTCTCTATCTGCGTGTGTCTCTCTGTCTGTATCCCTGTCTGTCTTCTCTGTGTGTGTCTCTTTCCCTGTCTGTGTCTCTCTCTGTCTGTCTGTGTCTCTCTCTGTCGTTCTCTCTATCTGTGTGTGCGTGTGTGTCTCTCTGTCTGTATCCCTGTCTGTCTTCTTCTCTGAGTGTGTCTCTCTTTCCCTGTCTGTGTGTCTTTCTCTCTCTGTCTGTGTCTCTATCTGTTCATTTCTCTCTCTCCCTCCCTCTCTGCCTTCTCAATCCACTGTAACAAACAAATGTGGAATGGATACACGTGACTGACCAATCACAGCGCCAGCTGCTGCCCAGGCCCCGCCCCCGCTCAGATTTGCCGGCTGCCCTGATATAGAACTGCAGCGGCGTGGCGATTGGCCCAGGCTGCAGCCAATCAGTGTTGGCCCCCCCCCCCCCCCCCCCCCCCCCCCCAGCCTTGCCCATTGAATGGAGAGGCTGAGGTTCCATTGGGGCAATGTGCCAGTGTGAGAGTAAACAGGAGGTTGACACAAAGGACTTTCTCAATTGTCAGAATCCAATGTAGGGAACACCAGCAAGATTACAAACTGCATTCACTGAGCACCTTTGATTTAGTGCCAGTTTCCAGTTAATCCAGCAGCACAGAAAGATACAGCCATACCCTTGGTTAAAGAAATAGGTTCTGGAAGAGAAATTCATAGAGGAGAGGGAGACGTTTAGATACTCCCACAGTTTAGCACCCAGGCCAGATGAAGACACAGCTACAAATAGTGGGGGGATGTGGTGCAGTGCCAGTAGCTGACAATTGAAAACTGCTCCTGATTAAAAGTCTCTGTAAACAAGTATTTGACAGACATTAAAATTTAATATCCAGTATTTGCACTGTAGGGGGTGTGGGCAGGGAAAGCATTAGTCCATGAATACTTCCTTCATTACTAATTTCCTCATTCCTGGCCCCTTCCAGTGTCATCTACTTTCTCCTGACATTGCTCCCTCATTGTCATTCATTCCACCTTTCACCTGAACATTATAGCTACCCGAGATCTGCTGTAAATAGAACTGTTTTTGTGATTGTAAACTGAAGATGGACATCCTTGGTCTGCCCATGTGAAGTCCCGCCGACAGTGGTTGGAATTGCTCCCAGTTGTCAGAGTGACTCAGTGCGTAGAGCTCTTCTCTCTGAAACAAAACGTCCCACCCCCTGAACTTCGCACAAAATCCCGTTTGACACTTGATCCTGGAGGGGAGAGCTGCACTGTCAGAGGTGCTGGTGGATAAAATGTTAAATAGTGCCCAGGCTGCCCTCTAAGGTGGAGATATAAGATGCCACCACACTATGGTGGTTACTATCCCCGCCTGTCACACAGGAGACCGGGGTTCAATTCCCTGCCGGGGAGGAATTTGGGGCAGCACGGCAGCACAGTGGTTAGCACTGTTGCTTCACAGCAGCAGGGTCCCAGGTTTGATTCCCGGCTTGGGTCACTGTCTGTGCGGAGTCTGCACGTTCTCCCCGTGTCTGCGTGGGTTTGCTCCGGGTGCTCCGGTTTCCTCCCACAAGTCCCGAAAGACGTGCTGTTGGGTGAATTGGACATTCTGAATTCTCTCTCCGTGTACCCGAACAGGCGCCGGAATGTGGCGACTAGGGGCTTTCCACAGTAACTTCATTGCAGTGTTAATGTAAGCCTACTTGTGACAATAATAAAGATTATTATTATTTGAGAAAGAGCCAGGAAGTCCTGGCTGATACTTACCTCTGAACCAACACCTTAAACAGAAGAGCATTTGGCATTATCACATTGTAGATTACGGGATCTTACTGTGCACACACTGGCTGCTCTCCTCAAATTACAACAGCGACTGCATTTCAAAAGTACAAAGTGGTCAAGGGTGGGGGGGGGGGGGGGGGTGGTGGGGATAGACAGGGATATGGGGTTGAGACCACAGCCCAAGCCACCACGATCTTATTCAATGGCAGAGCAGGCTTGGGGGGCTGAATGGCCTCCTCCCACTCTGTCCCACTACTTCAGGGTTTTTCAAATTCAGGGAAGCAACGCATGGGTGGGTTGCGGGCAGAGGTCGGGAGGGTCTCGTTCCGATCGTGGGGGGCGCATCCAATGGCCACGACCGGCTTTTCAGAATGCCGGCCGCGACCAACCTTTAAATGCGAACACTGGAGTCTGCCCCCCAGAACCAGCGGCAGAGACCAGGTCACATGCTCGGCACGTACACTGCCGTCGCGCATCCTGTATGCCCATGCTTCGGGTGCAAAATCACGGAGAAGAGATTCCTCCATTCTGTAGCTGCCATCAAGCAAACAACAGGACTACGTGAAGAACTGACGATGGATCAGTTTGTAATAAGGAAGAGAGGGGCAGAGACACAAACAGGCCAGGATCTCACAAGGTAATCTGCTGGAGAGAGCTGCTGAGGAGAGTGCACAACAGGACAAAGCAGTGCTGGTGTGAGCTGCACAGGAGAGTCCACAGCAGGACAAAGCAGTGCTGGAGAGAGCTGCACAGGAGAGTCCACAACAGGATAAAGCAGAGCTGGTGTGAGCTGCACAGGAGAGTCCACAACAGGATAAAGCAGAGCTGGTGTGAGCTGCACAGGAGAGTCCACAACAGGACAAAGCAGTGCTGGTGTGAGCTCCAGGGCCTCTGATAACAACCCATAAAATCAGGAACAAAGCAGTATAAAGATGATTTCTTGAGGTACGGCTTTATTAATTGTGCCGTTGCAAATCAGGAAGCAAAGTGTTATATGCAGGGAAGTACTGACAAACGAAAGATTAAAACCCTCAAAACTTCAAAGGCATTTGAAGACTAAGCGTGGCGAGTTCAAGGACAAACCTCAAGAATATTTTCAAAGGATGCAGGGGGAACTTAAATCATCATCTGAGATCTTGAGGACCAAACAGGCTCACCTGTGACATAAAGACAAGCGCGAAAATGGTGGATTGCTAAGGTGGTGCAGCGAGGGTCAGGAACGTCAGTCGGTTGGTAAAAGTGGGTCCCGGGAAATAAAAGTTTGAAAATCACTGCTTTAGTTAATTGGCTGGAAAACACTTTGGACATTCTGAAGCCATAAACTGCAGAATTTTTCTTTTCTTTTTTTCACAACAAGAATCAAGTAAATTGAGAAGAGGTTGCCAAATATTGACACGCAGACCAGACCTCCCAATGTATTGACTGTCCAGGTGAATGACATCAGTCTGTGTGGTCAGCCTGACCTTATTAATGTTCCTCAGTCCCATCTTCATAAATATGTCTGGAATCTATTTCTACCATCGATTTTAGCTTTTATTTTATGACACACTTCAAACCTTGCACATTTTTGCTAATTATTCCTAAATCTCGGCACATCCCTTTCCACTAGGTTCATTAGGGTTGCAGCAGTCTTTCCTTTCTGAACTGATAAACATTTATTCAAAAAAAAATTTAATTCTTAAAAGTCAGGGACGGGATCCTCTGTTGCCTGACACCAAATTTGTATTCGGCGATCGGGCGTAGAATCGATTCCGACGCCGGAATTGGGGCTGTCACCGGTTTGATTCTCCGCCGTCTCCAAACCAGCAGCATCATGACGCGCACCGCGTGCAGTCACAAGGCCGTTGCCACCTCATCAGCCGGCCGACCCACGATGCTCCGTCCCCGATGGGGCGAGTTCCCAACGGCACGTGCCATGTGTGTTCCCAACGGTCGGGAATCCGGCCTGCCGGCTGCGGACTGTGACCAGTGCCGCCACGCTCAGCTAGGATCTGTGCCGCTGGCCGGGAGGGGGGGATCTGCTCGGGGTTGGGAGGACTGGTGGGGGGTGGGCTATTGGGTGGCGGCTTGCGGGTTAGGTTACGCGCACAGCCGGCGCCATGTTGTATGGCCCGACCAGTACAGGACGTCAGCCCCACGCATGCGCGTCCGAGACCCGGCCATTCTCAGCCATTTTCCTCGCGATCCGCGGGTAGTTCATGCGGTGCAGATGCCAGCCCCTCACCGGTACCGGGATCGGCGAGGGGTTCACACCGATATTCCTGATGTGACAGACAAGTCATCCCGGCAGACAAGCATAAACTTAAGCGGGAGAAGCTGGTTAAGAAGATCGTGCAGTGCTGGTCCAAGGCAGCTTCTTATTGACTGCTTGGAGACAGTCCAATATTAATTTAAGACTGGTCCATACTCAAGAACGCAGTGGCCAACCTAAACGGGTATGCCACCATCGTCACAGACTTCATCAGCAAATGTGTGGACGACTGCGTGCCAAAGAAAGCAGTACGTACGTTCCCCAACTGGAAACCATAGCTCAATCACGAGATTGACTCCCTACTGAAGGCCATAATCAAGTCAGGTCACCCTGACCTCTACAAAAGAAATCCAGGTACACCCTCCGCAAAGCCACCCGGGTTGCCAAGAGACAATATCAGACTAAGCTGGGGTCACAGACTAGCGTTATAGACTCATCAGTTGTGGCAAGGCCTAAGCTCATTCTAGCACAGGAGGAGGTTGAGTTCACTCACCGTATCGCCTAACCCAAGAGATCCCATCCTATCTCCCTCCTCAACTCCCTCTCCCACCTCCGTTTAATCCTTTCCACCAATGCCACCCATATATGTCCCTGATCGTACCCTCCCCCACCTCATCTGGGAGCAGCAGTTGCTCCAACAATGTGGACTCTGGTAGTTGGGGAAATGTTGGTGGTTCCTTACGCACAAAGTTCTGCATCTTCACCCCCTTCCCATCCTGCACCCCCCTCAGCCACCGCAGCTGCCCCACTACCTTACATGTTGTCAACCGGTCAGAGTGCCTCTGCAACATCTTCCTCTCACTCAATATTCCTTCGTGGGGCCCCAAGTATCTCCTGTCCATCACAACTATCTCCTGTCCACAACTATCTCCTATCCACTATAACTATCTCCTGCCCACTATAACTATCTCCTTTCCACTATAACTATCTCCTGTCCACTATAACTATCTCCTATCCACTATAACTATCTCCTGCCCACTATAACTATCTCCTGTCCACTATAACTATCTCCTGTCCATCACAACTATCTCCTGTCCATCACAACTATCTCCTGTCCACTATAACTATCTCCTGTCCATCACAACTATCTCCTATCCACTATAACTATCTCCTGTCCACTATAACTATCTCCTGGCCACTATAACTATCTCCTGGCCACTATAACTATCTCCTGGCCACTATAACTATCTCCTGTCCACTATAACTATCTCCTGGCCACTATAACTATCTCCTGGCCACTATAACTATCTCCTGTCCACTATAACTATCTCCTGGCCACTATAACTATCTCCTGTCCACTATAACTATCTCCTGGCCACTATAACTATCTCCTGGCCACTATAACTATCTCCTGGCCACTATAACTATCTCCTGGCCACTATAACTATCTCCTGTCCACTATAACTATCTCCTGCCCACTATAACTATCTACTGTCCACTATAACTATCTCCTGCCCACTATAACTATCTCCTATCCACTATAACTATCTCCTGTCCACAACTATCTCCTGTCCACTATAACTATCTCCTGGCCACTATAACTATCTCCTGTCCATCACAACTATCTCCTATCCACTATAACTATCTCCTGGCCACTATAATTATCTCCTGTCCACTATAACTATCTCCTGTCCACTATAACTATCTCCTGTCCACAACTATCTCCTGTCCACTATAACTATCTCCTGGCCACTATAACTATCTCCTGTCCATCACAACTATCTCCTATCCACTATAACTATCTCCTGGCCACTATAATTATCTCCTATCCACTATAACTATCTCCTGTCCACTATAACTATCTCCTGCCCACTATAACTATCTCCTGTCCACAACTATCTCCTATCCACTATAACTATCTCCTGTCCATCACAACTATCTCCTATCCACTATAACTATCTCCTGGCCACTATAACTATCTCCTGGCCACTATAACTATCTCCTGGCCACTATAACTATCTCCTGTCCACAACTATCTCCTGTCCATCACAACTATCTCCTGTCCACTATAACTATCTCCTGGCCACTATAACTATCTCCTGTCCACAACTATCTCCTATCCACTATAACTATCTCCTGTCCACAACTATCTCCTGTCCACTATAACTATCTCCTGTCCACAACTATCTCCTATCCACTATAACTATCTCCTGTCCACTATAACTATCTCCTGTCCACTATAACTATCTCCTGGCCACTATAACTATCTCCTGTCCACTATAACTATCTCCTGGCCAGTATAACTATCTCCTGGCCACTATAACTATCTCCTGCCCACTATAACTATCTCCTGTCCACTATAACTATCTCCTGTCCGTCACAACTATCTCCTGTCCACTATAACTATCTCCTGTCCACTATAACTATCTCCTGCCCACTATAACTATCTCCTGCCCACTATAACTATCTCCTGTCCACTATAACTATCTCCTGGCCACTATAACTATCTCCTGCCCACTATAACTATCTCCTGTCCACTATAACTATCTCCTGTCCACTATAACTATCTCCTGTCCACTATAACTATCTCCTGTCCACTATAACTATCTCCTGCCCACTATAACTATCTCCTGTCCACTATAACTATCTCCTGTCCACTATAACTATCTCCTGCCCACTATAACTATCTCCTGTCCACTATAACTATCTCCTGGCCACTATAACTATCTCCTGGCCACTATAACTATCTCCTGGCCACTATAACTATCTCCTGGCCACTATAACTATCTCCTGTCCACTATAACTATCTCCTGTCCACTATAACTATCTCCTGCCCACTATAACTATCTCCTGTCCACAACTATCTCCTGTCCACTATAACTATCTCCTGGCCACTATAACTATCTCCTGTCCACAACTATCTCCTGTCCACTATAACTATCTCCTGGCCACTATAACTATCTCCTGGCCACTATAACTATCTCCTGCCCACTATAACTATCTCCTGTCCACAACTATCTCCTGCCCACTATAACTATCTCCTGCCCACTATAACTATCTCCTGCCCACTATAACTATCTCCTGTCCACTATAACTATCTCCTGCCCACTATAACTATCTCCTATCCACTATAACTATCTCCTGGCCACTATAACTATCTCCTGGCCACTATAACTATCTCCTGGCCACTATAACTATCTCCTGGCCACTATAACTATCTCCTGCCCACTATAACTATCTCCTGCCCACTATAACTATCTCCTGTCCACTATAACTATCTCCTGTCCACTATAACTATCTCCTGTCCACTATAACTATCTCCTGTCCACTATAACTATCTCCTGTCCACTATAACTATCTCCTGGCCACTATAACTATCTCCTGGCCACTATAACTATCTCCTGTCCACTATAACTATCTCCTGCCCACTATAACTATCTCCTGTCCACTATAACTATCTCCTGCCCACTATAACTATCTCCTGGCCACTACAACTATCTCCTGTCCACTATAACTATCTCCTGGCCACTATAACTATCTCCTGGCCACTATAACTATCTCCTGTCCACTATAACTATCTCCTGCCCACTATAACTATCTCCTGTCCACTATAACTATCTCCTGTCCACTATAACTATCTCCTGTCCACTATAACTATCTCCTGGCCACTATAACTATCTCCTGTCCACTATAACTATCTCCTGTCCACTATAACTATCTCCTGTCCACTATAACTATCTCCTGGCCACTATAACTATCTCCTGGCCACTATAACTATCTCCTGGCCACTATAACTATCTCCTGGCCACTATAACTATCTCCTGTCCACTATAACTATCTCCTGTCCACTATAACTATCTCCTCTCCATCACAACTATCTCATCCAATAACCGCTGTTGTTCCTCCCTCCTCATCCAGCCCTATCGGCCCTGAACAAAATAATTCTCCCCGGACCACCGCCTTCATGGCCTACCAAAATGTAGCTTCTGACACCTCCCCTCCCCCCTCTCCCCAACGCCTTAAACCTATGCCCCCTAGTAATTGACCCCTCTACCCTGGGGAAAAGTCTCTGACTATCCACTCTATCTAAGCCCCTCATAATTTTGTCGACCTCTATCAGTTCGCCCCTCAACCTCCGACGTTCCAGTGAGAACAAACCAAGTTTATTCAACCTCTCCTCGTAGCTAATGCCCTCCATACCAGGCAACATCCTGGTAAGTCTCTTCTGCACCCTCTCTAAAGCCTCCACATCCTTCTGGAAGTGTGGCGACCAGAATTGAACACTATACTCCCAAGTGTGGCCTAACTAAGGTTCTATGTAGCTGCAACATGACTTGCCAATTCTTATACTCAATGCCCCTGCCAATGAAGGCAAGCATGCCGTATGCCTTCTTGACTACCTTCTCCACCTGTGTTGCCCCTTTCAGTGACCTGTGGACCTGTACACCTAGATCTCTCTGACTGTCAATACTCTTGAGGGTTCTACCATTCACTATATATTCCCTACCTGCATTAGACCTTCCAAAATGCATTACCTCACATTTGTCCGGATTCAACTCCATCTGCATCTCTTCGCCCAAGACTCCAAACAATCTAAATCCTGCTGTATCCTCTGAAAGACCACATTGCTATCCGCAATTCTACCAACCTTTGTGTCGTCTGCAAACTTACTAATCAGACCAGTTACATTTTCCTCCAAATCATTTATATATACTATGAACAGCAAAGGTCCCAGCACTGATCCCTGCGGAACACCACTAGTCACAGCCCTCCAATCAGAAAAGCACCCTTCCATTGCTACTCTCTGCCTTCTATGACCTAGCCAGTTCTGTATCCACCTTGCCAGCTCACCCCTGATCCCGTGTGACTTCACCTTTTGTACCAGACTACCATGAGGGACCTTGTCAAAGGCCTTACTGAAGTCCATATAGACAACATCCACTGCCCTACCTGCATCAATCACCTTTGTGACCTCTTCGAAAAACTCTATCAAGTTAGTGAGACACGACTGCCCCTTCACAAAACCGTGCCGCCTCTCACTAATACGTCCATTTGCTTCCAAATGGGAGTAGATTCTGTCTCGAAGAATTCTCTCCAGTAATTTCCCTACCACTGACGTAAGGCTCACCGGCCTGTAGTTCCATGAATTATCCTTGATACCCTTCTTAAACAAAGGAACAACATTGGCTATTCTCCAGTCCTCCGGGACATCACCTGAAGACAGTGAGGATCCAAAGATTTCTGTCAAGGCCTCAGCAATTTCCTCTCTAGCCTCCATCAGTATTCTGGGGTAGATCCCATCCGGCCCTGGGGACTTATCCACCTTAGTATTTTTCAAGACGCCTAACATCTTGTCTTTTTGGATCTCAATGTGACCCAGGCTATCTACACACGCTTCTCCAGACTCAACATCCACCAATTCCTTCTCTTTGGTGAATACTGATGCGACGTATTCATTTAGTACCTCGCCCATTTCCTCTGGCTCCACACATAGATTCCCTCCCCTGTCCTTCAGTGGGCCAATCCTTTCCCTGGCTACCCTCTTGCTTTTTATGTACGTTAAGTGATTTCCAATCACATTTCTTCACACTTGAGTGATTTTGAAGTGGTCAGCTGGACATTGTGAGCAAAGAGTTGACACGAATCTGATTGGCCAAATGGATTCCTTCCGTGTTGTAAAAGTTTGCAGTTGTAAATTAGAATCACCAGACTTTTGTTTCTATGAACATACATTCATTCTCGAGCAAATAGAGTTCCCCCTTTTCAGATTCCAAAATGTGTGCAGTTAATCTCATGGCAAGTTAGTTGGACCCTGGTTATTGTCAGTTTAGTCTGCATTGTGTGCAGGTATTTGCTCATTTTCAGCGGGCAAGGTCAGTAACCAGAGAACATTGATTTAAAGTAATTGGCAAAAAAGCCAGGGAGGAAATGAACAAATGTTTTAACGCAATGAGTTGCTGTTAACTGGATGTGGTGAATGTAACGTAGTAATTCACACTGTTTACCAATACCATTGTAAGCGCAGTAGCGTTATCCGACCACTAGGAGGAGTAACTCTGGGAATGCTCAGGAGTTTGTACAGGGCTCCACCCTTGGCTCCGCCCACAACTCCTCCCCCTTGACTGGTGTATAAATAACCGTGTCCAGAGCCAACCTGCAGTTCATCGAGAGTTCAACAGGTAACAGGCTGGCTCTGTAGTAAGTGGATTAAAACCACTGTTCATATCTTAAAGCACGTGTCTCGTGAATTGATGTTTCCATCAATTTAATCTACTTAAGAACAGTCAGGATCGATCATGGAATCAGCCCTCAAGCCTGGACGCCTAGAACTCGACCCACAGGATGCAGAGGCAAAAGAAATCTTCTCCCACTGGCTGCGGTGCTTTAAGGCCTACCTGGCAGAAGCGAGCACAGCCGAAACGACAGAGGAACAGAAGTTAAGTCTACTGCACGCGAGGGTGAGCCACAGAATCTCTACGCAACTAAACTCGGCCGGTTCATATACTGCAGCGCTAGCGATACTCGATAAGATGTATGTAAGGCCCATTAACGAGGTTTACGCACGCCATGTGTTCACGACTCGTTGCCAGCAGCCTACAGAATCACTCGCCGAATTTTTAAGAGAACTCAATAATCTACCTAATGACTGTAACTATCAAGCGGTTACCGCGGCTGAACATAGAGAACTTGCTGTACGCTATGTTTTTGTAGCGGGCCTCAGGTCTAATTATGTGTGCCAACGACTGCTGGAAAAGGGGGCCCAAGACTTAAAAACAACTGCAGAAATTGCTACCACGATGGAGGTCTCCTTCCGCAGCCTCACCTCGTTCTCCGCGGACCTCGTGACCCAATCATGGGCCCCCGACCAGCGACTCCCCCAGGCCTGTGCCACACAGCCGCCCAGCCACCAGGCTGCTCCAGCCTGCCATTTCTACGGCCAGAATCAGCACCCACGGCAGCACTGCCCGGCCCGAAACGCGACCTGCAGCAGCTGCGGGCGGAAAGGCCATTACGCGAGAGTGTGCCTTGCAAAAAGGGCCCCAGCTTCCAAATCCCCAGCGGCATGAAGTAATCGCTCCCCTCACCCGCAGGCCCGCGGGGCCCGAAACGCTGTGGCCTATGCCCCAACCCCGCCCCCTCCCGCCACGTGCGATCCATGGGGGCCGCCATCTTGGCAAACCTCCACCACGTGGCCGGCCACGTGCGACTCATGGGGGCCGCCATCTTGGACGCCATTTTCCTCGCCGCCCGCCACGTGCGATCCACGGGCCCGACCTGCATCTCCACGCTCGGACAACTCATCGGAAGAGTACGACCTCCCCGGGCGCTCGTCACGCGGCCCGCAAATCGGCGCAGTCACCCTGGATCAATCACGCCCGAAGCATCTGCGAAATTCGATGGCAGAGGTCCAAATCAACGGGTACAACACGCCATGCCTTTTTGACTCCGGGAGCACTGAGAGCTTCATACACCCAGACCTGGTAAGACGCTGTTCGCTCCCCGTTTTCCCCGCGCAGCAAACTATCTCGCTCGCTTCAGGCTCCCATTCGGTCCAGATCCAGGGGCACACTGCCGCGACACTCACAATCTGAGGCGCTAGCTACTCGAAATTCAAACTCTACGTTTTGCCCGACCTCTGCGGGCCACCCTTATTAGGCCTAGATTTTCAGTGTAACCTTAAGAGCCTCACCCTCAGCTTCGGAGGGCCCCTGCCCCACTCACTATCTGCAGCCTCGCTACGCTGCGAATTCCCCCCCCCCCTCCTCTCTTCGCCAATTTCACTAAGGACTGTAAACCCGTAGCCACTCGTAGCAGGTGATACAGCCTGCAGGATAGGGTATATATCAGATCAGAGGTCCGAAGGCTTCTCAGTGAGGGGATTATAGAGGCCAGCAATAGTTCCTGGAGAGCTCAGGTGGTGGTTGTTAAGACCGGGGAAAAATTCCGCATGGTTGTCGACTATAGTCAGACCATAAATAGATTTACGCTCCTCGACGCGTATCCCCTCCCCAGGATTGCAGACATGGTAAATCAGATCGCCCAGTATCGGCTCTTTTCCACGGTGGATCTGAAGTCTGCATACCACCAGCTCCAAATCCGCCCGGAGGACCGCCACTACACGGAGTTCGAGGCCGATGGCCGCCTCTTCCATTTCCTCCTGGTCCCCTTTGGCGTCACTAATGGGGTCTCGGTGTTCCAACGAGCAATGGACCGAATGGTGGACCAGTACGGGCTGTGGGCCACGTTTCCGTACTTGGACAATGTCACCATCTGCGGCTATGACCAGCAGGACCACGACGCCAACCTCCACTGTTTTCTCCAGAGGGCACAGAAATTAAACATCACCTACAACAAAGAGAAATGCGTTTTCCGCACAAACAGACTGGCCATCCTCGGCTATGTCGTGGAAAACGGAGTCCTGGGCCCAGACCCGTATGCGCCCCCTCTTAGAACTCCCCCTCCCCCATTGCCCCAAGGCCCTCAAACGGTGCTTGGGCTTCTTCTCCTACTACGCCCAGTGGGTCCCTCAATATGCGGACAAAACCCGCCCACTCTTTAAGGCCACACGATTTCCCCTGTCAGCTGAGGCGCGCCAGGCCTTCAACGGCATCAAGGAGGACATCACCAAAGCGGCCATGCGGGCGGTGAATGAATCCACTCCATTCCAGGCTGAGAGCGACGCCTCAGAGGTAGCTCTAGCAGCCACACTAAATCAGGCAGGGAGACCAGTCGCATTTTTCTCCCGTACCCTCTCCGCTTCAGAACTCCAACACTCCTCAGTCGAGAAAGAAGCACAAGCTATTGTGGAGGCTGTTCGTTACTGGAGGCACTACCTCGCAGGTAGGAGGTTCACCCTCATCACCGACCAAAGATCGGTCACCTTTATGTTTGATAACTCGCAAAGGGGCAAAATAAAAAATGATAAAATTCTTTGGTGGAGGATCGAACTCTCCACCTACAGCTATGATATTAAGTATCGACCCGGGAAGCTCAACGAGCCTCCAGATGCCCTATCCCGTGGGACATGCGCCAGCATGCAGATTGACAGACTGAAAGTCATCCACAACGACCTCTGCCACCCGGGGGGTCACCCGGCTCGCCCACTACATCAGAGCCCGAAACCTGCCTTTCTCCAACGAGGAGGTAAAAGCGGTCACCAGGGACTGCCCGATCTGTGCGGAGTGCAAACCGCACTTCTATAGACCAGACAGGGCCCACCTGGTCAAGGCTTCTAGGCCCTTTGAACGCCTCGCGATTGATTTCAAAGGGCCACTCCCCTCAACTAACAAGAACGTTTACTTTCTAAACGTCGTAGATGAGTTCTCCCGTTTCCCATTCGCTATCCCGTGCCCCGACATGACCTCCTACACAGTCATTAGGGCCCTGCATAGCATCTTCACCCTGTTTGGTTTCCCCAGCTACGTACACAGCGACCGGGGTTCGTCCTTCATGAGCGACGAGCTATGTCAGTACCTGCTCGACAAGGGCATTGCCTCGAGCGGGACTACCAGCTACAACCCCAGGGGGAACGGGCAGGTGGAGAGGGAGAATGCGACGGTCTGGAAGACCGTCCTACTGACCCTCCGGTCTAGAAAGCTCCAAGTCTCCCAGTGACAGGAAGTCCTCCCAGACGCGCTCCACGCTATTAGGTCCCTCTTATGCACAGCGACCAATCAGACCCCTCACGAGATGCTCTTCATTTTTTCCAGGGGCACTACCACGGGGGTCTCACTTCCGGCATGGCTGAGGACACCGGGCCCGGTACTCCTGAGGAAACTCGTCAGGGCACACAAAATCGACCCCCTTGTTGAGAAGGTGCGCCTGCTCGACTCCAACCCCCAGTACGCCTTCGTCGAGTTCCCTGACGGCCGTCAGGACACAGTATCCCTCCGGGATCTGGCACCCGCCGGATCCAGCGCCCCCTCTACCCCCACAGAAGGACCCCTCACCCTACACCCCATGTTGCCGGCCCCTCGCGCTCCCGAGCCCACGAGCTCGCTCCACCAGTTCCGCGCACCCGCGCCGGCCAGCCCCCAGCGCCCCCAGTCCCCGGTCGAACCAGAAGAGTATGAAGCTCGGATACAACCCTCCCTGGAGTCCGCCATCGTACCCCAGCACACAACACCCGTCCAGCCACCGCAAGAGGCTGCAACCCCGGTGCTCCACAGATCACAGCGGACAGTCCGACCGCCGGACAGACTGACTTTGTAGACCACCACCCCCGCCGGACTTGATTTTTTTTGCAGGGTGTGAATGTGGTGAATGTAACGTAGTAATTCACACTGTATTTACCAATACCATTGTAAGTAGTAGCGTTATCCGACCACTAGGGCGAGTTGCTCTGGGAATGCTCAGGAGTTTGTACAGGGCTCCGCCCTTGGCTCCGCCCACGACTCCTCCCCCTTGACTGCTGTATAAATAACCGTGTCCAGAGTCAGCCTGCAGTTCATCGAGAGTTCAACGGGTAACAGGCTGGCTCTGTAGTAAGTAGATTAAAACCACTGTTCGTATCTTAAAGCACGTGTCTCGTGAATTGATGGTTCCATCACTGGAATTCACTGCCTGAAAGAGTGTTGCAAAGAAATTCAACGGTAACTTTGCTTAAAAGGAAAGGAAAAGCAGGGTTGTGAGAAAGCTCAGCGGAGTGGAGTTAATTCGCATCTCCATCAAAGCTGATATAGGGCGATGGGCTGAATTACCATTCTATAAATCCAGCGTCCTTCTGTAATGCAGCATTTTCGCACTAAAACCTGATGGCTCTTTTGGCTGTTTCTAATGGAGAGCTGATTGCTTGATTCCTGTATTTACACACCAGTCTAGACCTGGGTGGGTCTTATAATCTTCAGACACTGTGGATTTCCGACACCAGCTGTACATACAAGCTCCAGAGTAACGTTGCTTCCGCTGCAAGATTTGATCTTGACAACTCTGATTTCAAGGGAAAACATTCTTAATTCTGCTCTGGCTCATATCCAGGGCCAGACACTTCCTTAAATGAAAGGGAGTTTGTATAACACTCTATGAAGGTTAGCGTTTGACCCTTAGCCAACTGCTTTGGACAGCAGAGCACAGTTAAACATGCAAGTGGGGAAAATACAAAAGGGAAGCTTTTCGACCTACAAGGTAACATTATACTTGTACAAGACAATAAAAGATCTGTTATATTTCCCAATATTTTATTCATGTGAAAATAATTGCAGCTTCTAATCCACTCTTTGTTGTTGCATTACTGATTTTAATGCCTTCGTAAAATACTCCCACCGTGACTTCACAGGGCTCTGCACCATGCACAGTTTACCATTACATTACAATCGAGCCTGAAAACCAGCAAAACCACTACTTTGCACAATCACACACCCACCTTAATAAAAATAAAAATAATCTTTGAATTAGGCTTGCAGCCAACGAAAGCACACCAATTTACAGACCAGCTGATAGGGTGCTGGACTCTCTGATTGCTTTGATTGAGGCACTGAAATGTTTTGGCAAATATGAGATAATGTAACTGTAATTTGGTCAGTTTATCTGCGTTTAGTGCTTGGGGGGATACTCTCTCTGATTGATGTGGTGCCTATTCAATGCTCCAGATTTGCAACAACAGCAATACAAACAGACTGGGCAAAGATCGTACCAACCCCAAGGCAAAAAAACAGCTTATATTTCAATATCTTACCAAAACATGGGATAAAACCAAAATATCTGCACATTCTCCTTCTCCGAGGTAAATTACTTGAGATTCATGGAGGGAATCATTGCAATTATTTACAATGTGGACAGAACTGGTTACTGCGCAGCGATGGAAATTAATAGCTCCCAAAGAGATGCTTCCAGATGGTTAAGACTGACGTCATGTTTTACAATGCGGCAGTCTTTTAATTAAAAGAGGCAAGTGCCGTAAACAACCATCTATCAAAGATAGCAGAATAGTTTTTTATCAGCAAATCTTTGCAGCTTTTCAGATGTCTTATCAGAAAAGTCAATTATGGGCAGCATGGTGGCCTAGTGGTTAGCACAACCGCCTCAAGGCGCCGAGGTCCCAGGTTCGATCCCGGCTCTGGGTCACTGTCCGTGTGGAGTTTGCACATTCTCCCCGTGTCTGCGTGGGTTTCGCCCCACAACCCAAAAAATGTGCAGAGTAGGTGGATTGGCCACGCTAAATTGCCCCTTAATTGGAAAAAATAATTGGATAATCTAAATTTATTTTTAAAAAATTTAAAAAAAAGAAAAGTCAATTATTGCAATCGTCTCACCAGCTGAGTGGAGGAACTGTGCTTCCCATTAGCATCATTCTTTGCTCCTTGTCAATTTTATCATTCTAAATTGTGAAGCTTTTTCATTTGATTTTTCAATGCCAGCTGTCAGAGGGGTAATGCGAGTTCTGGCTGTTAATTCCTCTCTGGAGTGAATTTCTGCAATCTCTCTCTGAATTCTGTTACCATCTTAAACACAGTGCAATGAATGGAGGAATTCCAGGTATATATTTGGTTGTACGTATCTGGTACCGTAATGGTCAAACGCCTGGGTTATTCTGCGCATGTCTCCACTGCAGAATGTTTTTATAAATCTTGGTTTAAAAGACAGGCAGACACAGAGGTTACAAAGGGGTAATTAAAATATCGTAAAAGTAAGATCATCATTGGTTCCAACCATGTATAATGTTTACCGAAATAGGGCCAATGGAATTTTGGTAACAGAAAGAAGGTTCCCGGGGGTTTAGATAACCAAAGGGTTTGTGGTTAGCCTTAGTAAGATGGTCATAATCCAGCTACTGGGAGAGGGTATGATATAGTTAATTGAAGGAGCCAGGGGTTGAAGCAGTCACGTGTTGAGTTTCAGTTTAGATTGTTCTGTGAACAGAATAGGAGCTTTTTGCCAAATTCTGGGAAGTTAAACAATAGCTTGACACAGGCGAGAATCTACAGGCTGTTTCCTGAAGGATCTCTCTCTTTCTCTCCCTCAAAGCAGTTTCTCTACAGCAAGATGTTCTGTGTTTGCTAACTGTATTTAAAGCAGGTTTTGACCTGAGGTGGATTTTGCTTGATTGGAGATTTTAATAGACAGCACTTAGGAGTTACAGTGTTTCATTTCACTGCTAGGCGTTGTTTAAATGGTAATTTTAAGTTATTTCTTGTATGATGTTAAATGTAGTGTAATACCGGGCACGAATTAATGACCAATAAACAGAGTCCTGTTTTGGGTGGTTATATCGGCGGTTTCTTGACCTCCTGCAGTGCCAGGAATCACCCCGCTATCAAACAGGATTCGAGGAACGCCCTGCTAAGGTCACACCTACCTCAACCTCTTGCACTGATAGCTGAGGACCGTCGGCACAGGAAGAGATCGAGCGGCATTTTTAAATGCCAACCCGGATGCGTCTGAACAGCCTGTCAAATTCTCATGGGTTAGCGCTGATATGCTCTGGAGGGATTTTCTACTTACTCACAAGTTGTGTCTGGCAGCCAAGTAAAATCTCCGTCTTTCCTGTTGAACCCGACACGAGTCTTCGCTCAAACGTCCAGTTTAAAGTGAGTTTGATGTTCCTGAGAACAGTAAAAGCCCACAATCCAGCCCAGGCAGAAGATTTACTCATTTTAACCCCCAACTCTCGATCTCCCTCGGACTCCCCACTGCAGCCTCCGGACCCCCAAAGGCCCAAATGACCTCTTAGGGGGTCCTCGAGCTCATCTGCCTCATGTGCCACTAGGGGCTGGTTTAGCTCACTCAGCTAAATCGCTGGCTTTTAAAGCAGACCAAGCAGGCCAGCAGCACGGTTCGATTCTCGTACCAGCCTCCCCGGACAGGTGCCGGAATGTGGCGACTAGGGGCTTTTCACAGTAACTTCATTGAAGCCTACTCGTGACAATAAGCGATTTTCATTTCATTTCATTTCATTTCATTTCATTTTTCATGTTGCTCGTTCTGGGTGAGTGTGCTTAACACTCGATTTGGCTCTGTTTCGTTACTTAGCTCTGGAGTCGCAGGTATCGTTAAGATACCGCCACAAGTTTCAAGGTCAAGTTCAAAGCAATAAAACCATACACCAATTAGTAAGTTCAAACAACTGAGTTTATTATAATACAATTATAATCCTACCCATACACACGCTAAGATAACTAAACTATTCCTACCGCTAAATAAACAAATACTTATCTCAAAGAGAACTGCCGGATCAAGGGACAAGGCCTCTTGCTCTGCTCTGGTCTGCAGACTTCAGGTTGGTACAGGTTAAAAGGGGTCAGGAGTCTATCTCTGGCAGCAATCGTTGTGAGACACTTACTTGCTGGCGGCTGCTGTCCCAAACCTCTCCTCTCTCTCGTTCAAGGTCTTCTTGGCAAAAGCTGGTCGAAATGCTGGTCCAGAGAGGAGGGCTGGTCAAGGAGAGAGGAACGGAACTAAGTGTGGGACCTGTCTTTTATAGGTCCCAGGGATCCGCGCCCCTTTGGGAGGACTCCCTTACCTGGGAATCGATTGGGTCTCTTCCCAATCGATATGTTTGAATCCCCCCAATACTGAGTCTGTTCCTTAGCTACTGGGCGGGCTTTCAGGTGCTTTGTTTTCGACCCCGCTGGTGCCGGGGTGTCTGGTATTACAATGTTGCAGTTACTTCCCCATTTGTGTCCATTGTCTCTGGGATCGTTCCATTAACATGCTAATTATCCCGGAGATTGCCTCATTAGTATGCGGAATTTCGTTTCGGTGCTGTCTGCTCTCTTAGCAGACAGAATCCACACCTGCTAGGGGCAGCCTGCTGGGGCTGCAAACATTGTCCATTTTATCCTGTATGCTTTGCGTTCCTCCATTTTGTATTTAGGGAATGGCCAACTTCGGTGGCTACACTCACCCCACCATGAATTTGCTTTAAAATGAATCATCACACAATGGACGGGATTCTCCATTCCTGAGGAGAAGTGCCGACGCCAACGGAGGATTTGTGGTGTTTCACGACAGGAAAAGTGGCAGCATGGTAGCATAGGGGTTAGCACTGTTGCTTCACAGTGGCAGGGTCCCAGGTTCGATTCCGGCTTGGGTCACTATCTGTGCGGAGTCTGCACGTTCTCCCCGTGTCTGCGTGGTTTCCTCCGGGTGCTCCGGTTTCCTCCTCCCACAGTCCAAAGATATGTGGGTTAGGTGGATTGGCCATGTTAAATGTCCAAAGGTTAGGTGGGGTTACTGGGTTTTGGGGGATAGGAGATGGCCGGAGGGCTTTAGTGGGATGCTCTTTCCAAGGGCTGGTGCAGACTTGATGGGCCAAATGGCCTCTTTCTGCACTGTAAATTCTATGATAATACGAAACCCTCGCTGATGACGTTAAGGTGAAGAACTAGCATCAATCCACGTGATACACCTGCGGATCACGCCGAAAACAGCCGGAGAATCGCCGGGTCCCAGGCCACGCATGCACAGGGCTGACAAGCTGCAGCCGTGCACGCCTACACCCCCACCGGTCACGTCAGGAAGCATGGTGTCGGCCATGCCGGACCATGGACCTGCCACACCCCGACCCCACAGCCCAGCCCCTGGCCACCCCCCACCACTACCCCCAGCCCTGGCAGAAGCCCCCCGGCCAGTGGCACGGATCCTGGCCGTGTGTGGCGGCGCTGGACACTATCCGCAGCTGGCACACCAGGTTCCCGATGGCTGGAACCACACACGTGGGGCCACACCATCAGGAACTCAGCCCATCGAAGGCGGTTGCATTGTGGGTGGGCTGACGCACCATCGGCATTGTGACTGCACGCGGCGCATATCCCGATGAAACCGATTTGGAGGAGGCGGAGCATCGCGAACCGGCACCAAACCGCGCCTGCACCGATTGTGGCGTCGGAATCCATTCACCGCCCGATCACCGTTCCCGATTTCAGTGTTGGGCTTCGGAGAATCCCACCCAATCTCCTGCTTCTGTTATATCAGAAATTAGTCACGATTATAACTCACTCCCTTTACACTTCCAAACCGAGAGTTTGAAGATACAAGGCAATGCGTGGTGGGGAACGCAGCCCAGGTTTAGTGGGATGGGAACAAGTGCTGACACTGAAATCCTTCCTGTTAAACTTCACTTGATTTACGTGGAAGGCGAGCGAGTGGGGTACGAAGGGCATTGGTCGACACACTGGTCAGCTGAAGTGAGTGCTCCGTGTAAAGAGTGAAAATAGAGGTTGTGTCGAGGTAATGTAATTATTCCATGGCTGGCTGTGACAAACCAAGACCCAATTCCTGTTGCCCTGACAATAAAAGCAAAATACTGCGGATGCTGGAAATCATGAAACAAAAACAGAAATGCTGGCTGAGCTCAGCTGGTCTGGCAGCGTGTGTGTGGAGAGAGAAACAGAGTTAACCAGTGAGATTTTCCCAGCCAGTACTCCAATGGGATTATCCACCTGTCGGCAGCGCATCTCCGCCGGGCGTCTCCCAGAGCTGGGGGTCTCCCAGCACCGGGGTCTCCCAGCGCGAGGGTCTCCCAGCTCCGAGGTCTCCCAGCGCGAGGGTCACCCAGCACCGGGGTCTCCCAGCACCGGGGTCTCCCAGCACCGGGGGTCTCCCAGCGCGAGGGTCTCCCAGCTCCGAGGGTCTCCCAGCGCGAGGGTCTCCCAGCTCCGAGGGTCTCCCAGCACCGGGGGTCTCCCAGTGCCACGAGTCTCCCAGCACCGGGGTCTCCCAGCTCCGAGGGTCTCCCAGCTCCGAGGGTCTCCCAGCTCCGAGGGTCTCCCAGTGCCACGAGTCTCCCTGTGCCGGGGGTCTCCCAGCACCGGGGTCTCCCAGCACGGGTCTCCCAGCACCGGGGTCTCCCAGTGCCAGGGGGTCTCCCAGCTCCGAGGGTCTCCCAGCACCGGGGGTCTCCCAGTGCTGGGGGTCTCCCAGTGCCGGGGGTCTCCCTGTGCCGGGGTCTCCCTGTGCCGGGGGTCTCCCAGTGCTGGGGGTCTCCCTGTGCCGGGGTCTCCCTGTGCCGGGGTCTCCCTGTGCCGGGGGTCTCCCAGCGCCGAGGGGTATCCCAGCACCGAGGTCTCCCAGCACCGGAGGTCTCCCAGCACCGAGGGTCTCCCAGTGCTGGGGGTCTCCCAGCGCCGAGGGTCTCCCAGCTCCGAGGGTCTCCAGCACCGGGGGTCTCCCAGCACCGAGGGTCTCCCAGCACCGAGGGGTCTCCCAGCTCCGAGGGTCTCCCAGCTCCGAGGGTCTCCCAGCGCCGAGGGTCTCCCAGTGCTGGGGGTCTCCCAGCGCCGAGGGTCTCCCAGCGGCGAGGTCTCCCAGCACCGGGGGTCTCCCAGCACCGGGGGTCTCCCAGCACCAAGGGTCTCCCAGCACCGAGAGGTCTCCCAGCACCGAGAGGTCTCCCAGCACCGAGGGTCTCCCAGCACCGGGGGGTCCCAGCGCCGGGGGTCCCCCAGCACCGGGGTCTCCCAGCCCCGAGGGTCTCCCAGCCCCGAGGGTCTCCCAGCCCCGGGGTCTCCCAGCTCCGAGGATCTCCCAGTGCCGGGGGTCTCCCAGCTCCGAGGGTCTCCCAGCACCGGGGTCTCCCAGCACCGGGGTCTCCCAGCACCGGGGTCTCCCAGCTCCGAGGGTCTCCCAGCTCCGAGGGGTCTCCCAGCGCCGAGGGGTCTCCCAGAGCCGGGGGTCTCCCAGCACCGGGGTCTCCTAGAGCCGGGGGTCTCCCAGCACCGGGGTCTCCCAGCGCCGAGGGGTCTCCCAGCTCCGAGGGTCTCCCAGCTCCGAGGGTCTCCCAGCTCCGGGGGTCTCCCAGCTCCGGGTCTCCCAGTGCCGGGGGTCTCCCAGCACCGGGGGTCTCCCAGTGCCGGGGGTCTCCCAGCACCGGGGGTCTCTCAGTGCCAGGGGGTCTCCCAGCGGGTCTCCCAGCACCGAGGGTCTCCCAGCACCGGGGGTCTCCCAGTGCTGGGGTCTCCCAGTGCCGGGGGTCTCCCTGTGCCGGGGTCTCCCTGTGCCGGGAGTCTCCCAGTGCTGGGGTCTCCCAGTGCCGGGGGTCTCCCTGTGCCGGGGTCTCCCTGTGCCGGGGTCTCCCTGTGCCGGGGGTCTCCCAGCGCCGAGGGGTCTCCCAGCGCCGAGGTCTTCCAGCACCGGAGGTCTCCCAGCACCGAGGGTCTCCCAGTGCTGGGGTCTCCCAGCGCCGAGGGTCTCCCAGCTCCGAGGGTCTCCCCAGCACCGGGGGTCTCCCAGCACCGAGGGTCTCCCAGCACCGAGGGGTCTCCCAGCTCCGAGGGTCTCCCAGCTCCGAGGGTCTCCCAGCGCCGAGGGTCTCCCAGTGCTGGGGGTCTCCCAGCGCCGAGGGTTCCCCAGCCGAGGTCTCCCAGCACCGGGGTCTCCCAGCACCGGGGTCTCCCAGCACCGAGGGTCTCCCAGCACCGGGGTCTCCCAGCACCGAGGGTCTCCCAGCACCGGGGGGGTCCCAGCGGGGGTCTCCCAGCACCGGGGGTCTCCCAGCACCGGGGGTCTCCCAGCACCGAGGGTCTCCCAGCACCGAGGGTCTCCCAGCACCGGGGGTTTCCCAGCTCCGAGGGTCTCCCAGCTCCGAGGGTCTCCCAGCTCCGAGGGTCTCCCAGCTCCGGGGGTCTCCCAGCTCCGGGGTCTCCCAGTGCCGGGGGTCTCCCAGCCGGGGTCCCAGTGCCGGGGGGTCTCCCAGCACCGGGGTCTCCCAGTGCCACGGGGTCTCCCAGCTCCGAGGGTCTCCCAGCACCGAGGGTCTCCCAGCACCGGGGGTCTCCCAGTGCTGGGGGTCTCCCAGTGGGGGGTCTCCCTGTGCCGGGGTCTCTCTGTGCCGGGGGTCTCCCAGTGCTGGGGGTCTCCCAGTGGGGGTCTCCCTGTGCCGGGGTCTCCCTGTGCCGGGGGTCTCCCAGTGCCGGGGTCTCCCTGTGCCGGGGTCTCCCAGTGCCGAGGGGTCTCCCAGCACCGAGGGTCTCCCAGCTCCGAGGGTCTCCCAGCACCGGGGGTCTCCCAGCTCCGAGGGTCTCCCAGCGCCGAGGGTCTCCCAGTGCTGGGGGTCTCCCAGCGCCGAGGGTCTCCCAGCGCCAAGGTCTCCCAGCACCGGGGGTCTCCCAGCACCAAGGGTCTCCCAGCACCGAGAGGTCTCCCAGCACCGAGAGGTCTCCCAGCACCGAGGGTCTCCCAGCACCGGGGGCTCCCAGCGCCGGGGGTCTCCCAGCACCGAGGGTCTCCCAGCACTGGGGTCTCCCAGCGCGAGGGTCTCCCTGTGCCGGGGGTCTCCCAGCTCCGAGGGTCTCCCAGCACCGAGGGTCTCCCAGCACCGGGGTCTCCCAGCGCTGGGGGTCTCCCAGTGCCGGGGGTCTCCCTGTGCCGGGGTCTCCCTGTGCCGGGGGTCTCCCAGTGCTGGGGGTCTCCCAGTGCCGGGGGTCCCTGTGCCGGGGTCTCCCTGTGCCGGGGGTCTCCCAGTGCCGGGGGTCTCCCTGTGCCGGGGTCTCCCAGTGCCGAGGGGTCTCCCAGCACCGAGGGTCTCCCAGCTCCGAGGGTCTCCCAGCACCGGGGGTCTCCCAGCTCCGAGGGTCTCCCAGCGCCGAGGGTCTCCCAGTGGGGGTCTCCCAGCGCCGAGGGTCTCCCAGCGCCGAGGTCTCCCAGCGCCAGGCGTCTCCCAGCACCGGGGGTCTCCCAGCACCAAGGGTCTCCCAGCACCGAGAGGTCTCCCAGCACCGAGAGGTCTCCCAGCACCGAGGGTCTCCCAGCACCGGGGGGCTCCCAGCGCCGGGGGTCTCCCAGCACCGGGGGTCCCAGCACCGAGGGTCTCCCAGCACCGGGGGTCTCCCAGCTCCGGGGTCTCCCCAGCACCGGGGGTCTCCCAGCACCGGGGTCTCCCAGCACCGGGGGTCTCCCAGCACCGGAACTGTATTCAATGGGAAACCCCTTTGACAAAGGCAGGACCAGAGGATTGGTCTGCCAGCCAATGCAGCTGCTCAGTAAATCCTGCCCAACATTTCCAGCCCATATGATTCTTGTACAGAACTGACGATAGCCAATTGACTGAAGTTAAACAAATAGTTTGATGTACTTTCCATGAATTACTGGCCAAAATGCTCACCATCCAACAGAACACTCAGCAATGCCTGCTACCCACTCCATCATCACTATGCAGATTGGAATTCCAGAACAAATATTTTGCCAGTGGAAATAGCAGAAATAATTACCGGAAAAAAGTTTAATATCTCCTTCCAAGGGCTTGCACTATACCCTTCCGCCGTGCTGTTGTGAAGGGAGTTCCAGGATTTTGATCCAGTCACATTGAAGGAAGAGGGATCCAGTTTTGAGTCAGGGTAGTGAGTGGCTTGGAGGGTAACAGATAGGTGGTGAGAGGGACAGTTCAGACGAGGCACTTGGCATTGTGGTTTCTGAAGGAGTGGCAGCTTCAGGCTCCTTGTAAATGCCTCGGACCTTGAATGTCTGCAGCAATATTATATTTTGGGTTCCCCCTCCAGCAGACTTTCTCTAAAGAAAGAAAGGAAAAGCTTGCATTTAAAGGCTGGTTTAGCACACTGGGCTAAATCGCTGGCTTTTAAAGCAGACCAAGGCAGGCCGTCAGTGCTGGTCTCCACAAATGGGGACAAGAAGGAATGGTCCTCACGCGGGTCTCCAGGTGTTCAGAGGCCCCCACGGCTTTCCCTCTGGGAAGGTGGCACCCTGGCATTGCTGGCACAGCCAAGGTGCCCAGGTTGCACAGCCGGCTGATAGTGTAGCAGTGCCAAAGTACCAGGCTGGCATTTTCCCATGCTGGGGATTGGGCCAATGGGGGGGGGGGGGGTGGCAAAGGACTTTATGGGTGAGTTGGGGCTTTGGGGGTTCGGGGGTCGCCTCGGGTGGGGGTGTGGGCAATATTCCCAACTACAATGAAAACCGAAAAAAAAAATTTCCCTTCAAAGAACCTCTAATTGCTAAGCAACACCCACACGCTTAATCTTTTTATTTATTCTTCACGCTGTGGCCCACTCTAAGCACAATACAAACACAGTTGGAACTTAATAACCCCCACACATACAAACACCTTTGTCCACCATGAACTAAACTTTATGTTTTCTCCTTCAGGTACAGAAACATTGGCCGCAATTTAACAGAAATGTGTCATTTCAGCGGGTTTGAAATTCTCCCTGACTCTGTCGGCAAGTTACCCACCACGATCGAACCATACACAATTAGGGTGTGATCTAACTGAGGTGATTCTGGGCGTGCTCTAACCAAATCGGAACGCATTCCCCAGATGTGCACATTTAGCCAGGTGCTTCCCGGACTCGCAGCGCAGAGAGAAACACCACCATGTCTATCGGGTTTGATTCGGTGATTCCCGGACTCGCAGCGCAGAGAGAGAGAAACACCACCATGTCTATCGGGTTTGATTCGGTGTTTCCCGGCACTCACAGCGCAGAGAGAGAGAAACACCACCATGTCTATCGGGTTTGATTCGGGGCCACACTGGGTCCCGAGGGGCCCCACTCACCCGAACTGCTCCGTGCCAGGAGAGATCTAGATGCCATTTTAAATGGCATCCGAATCTCTACCCCACCCAAGGCGACCCCCCGAACCCCCCAAACCCCAACTCACCCATAAAGTCCCGCCCCCGCCCCGCCCCACCCAGCACAGTCCGTGCCCCCTGCCCCCCCCGGCCCCGCCCCACCCAGCACAGTCCGTGCCCCCCCCGGCCCCGCCCAGCACAGTCCGTGCCCCCCCCCCGGCCCCACCCAGCACAGTCCGTGCCCCCCCCGGCCCCACCCAGCACAGTCCGTGCCCCCCCGGCCCCACCCAGCACAGTCCGTGCCCCCCGGCCCCGCCCCGCCCCACCCAGCACAGTCCGTGCCTCCCCGCCCCCCCCCCCCCGCCCCACCCAGCACAGTCCGTGCCACCCCCATACTCCCATCCCCTCCCATACTCCCAATCTCCCCCATACTCCCCATCCTCTCCCATACTCCCCACCCCCCTCCCATACTCCCCATCCCCTCCCATACACCCCATCCCCTCCCATACTCCCCATCCCCTCCCATACTCCCCACCCCCTCCCATACCCCATCCCCTCCCATACACCCCATCCCTCCCATACTCCCCATCCCCTCCCATACTCCCCATCCCCTCCCATACTCCCCATCCCCTCCCATACTCCCCATCTCCCCCATACCCTCCCATACTCCCATCCCCTCCCATTTTCCCCCTCCATTCAGCCCCACCACTGCACCCCACCCCGCTGGGATGAAGGACGCGTGCGATTCGCGATGTCCCCTCTGTGTCCGCGCAGGAGAAGATGGTCCACAACAGACGGGAGAGGCCCAGATGGGCGGCAGGGTGCCGGACATCAGAGTCCTCACCCGCTATGAGGATCAGGCCCCGGAGGTGACGGTGGTGGCGGAGGACCACGTCGCTGACATAGATACCGACGCATGGCGTGGAGGTGAGGATTCACAGCCCCCACCCCAGATTACCTGTTATGTGTGAGTTGTTATTGCCATACAGACTGACCCATCCCCCCCCACTGACCACGAGTACACCCTCCCGCAGGATCCGAGTACCCCCCTCCCCAGCCTCCCATGATGAGAGCTCCAAGGAGACCATCATATTTGCAGCACGGCTGTCATCCCCACCCTGAGGAGGCTGGGGGGGGGGGGGGGCTCGGATCCTGCGGGAGGGTGGGCTCGTGGTCAGTGGGGGGGATGCCAGGTTGTGGTTGGCACAGCAGACCACCACAAAGTGGGTGAGCCTCCAGCAGGTCTACTGCAGGGCACCACCGAGGCATTCGAGGCATCGGACCTGCATTTTGAGGAGTCTGATGCATCAATCACGGCCCGGGCCGCCACATGGGCCTCATTGTATCGGGTCTGCGCATTGGGCACCGGCTTCCATACTGGTGTCATTAGCCAGGTCTTCAGTGGGTACCTCTTATCCCCCAAGAGCTACTGGGCCATCCTGGGATGGTCCTCGAAGCAGCCGGGGATGTCCGACTGCCCCAAGATGCAGCTGTCATGCACGCTCCCCGGGAAATGTGCACACATGTGCATGATCTTCATCTGGTGGTCGCACACGAGCTGGGCGTTCACGGAGTGGAACTCCTTCCTGTTGATGTACGGCACTCCAAGGTGGCCCAGTGCATGCAGGGCGACATGTTAGCCCCTGGACCTGGGGCAGCCCGGCGATGGCGGAGAATCCTGCTGCCCAGGCATCTTGTTGGGCCTTGCCCATGTCAAAGTTTATATAGTCTGCTGCCCGAGCAAACAGGGCATCGGTGCCCCCGAGGAGGGTGTAGCTTGTGAGATGCCGCACAAGCCCCTGCTCGAGCCCTGGAATGATTCTGAGACGCAGACGGTCAGGGCTGTGGTGACATTGACGGCCACCGCGAGCAGATATGCTCCCTCCTCCAGGCGGTGAATGTCCACGCGGACAGCTCACACCGTCCTTTGTTAAGGCGGAGCCTCCTGTGGCACACGCTGTCCGTCATTTGTTCGAATGACCAGTGTCGCCTGCCCACCCTGGGCTGTTGTAGGCCTCCCCCTCTGGGTCCCTCCTTGGGCTGATGGGCGGCCAGGTCCGAGATGACTGTGATCCCGTGTTCTAGATGCCCCAGCCGAGGGGAAGCAACCTCTGAGCATCTCCCCTGTCGAGCACTTTAGAACTTGAATTGTTTCAACAAGATCAGCTCTCATTCTTCGGTTTCTGGCTCAGTCTCCCCATTCACGGGGCAGCTGCCTATCTGGCTGCATCACAGCCTGGTATGGCAACTGCTCGGCCCAGGACCGCAAGGAACTTCAGAGAGTCGTGAATACCGCCCAGTCCATCACATCATCAGTCCATCACTGCCTCCCATCCATGGACTCCACCTACATCCCGCTGCCTGGGGAAAGCAGGCAGCATAATCAAGGATCCCTCCCACCCGGCTTACTCACTCTTCCAACTTTTCCATCAGGCAGGAGATACAGAAGTCTGAGAACACGCACAGACTCAAAAACAGCTTCTTCCCCACTGTCACCAGGCTCCTAAATGACCCTCTTATTGACTGACCTCATTATCACTACACCCTGTATGCTTCATCCGATGCCGGTGCTGATGTAGTACATTGTATACCTTGTGATGCCTATTATGTTTTTCTTTTATTCCCTTTTCTTCCCATGTACTGAATGATCTGTTGAGCTGCTCGCAGAAAAATACTTTTCACTGTACCTCGGTACACATGGCAATAAACAAATACAATCCAATCCAATCTTCTTCGATGATGAGCGATGTATTTTAATTATGAATCTTGAGTAAATCTGAAAGTATGTAATGTGGGAGTGAGTGAAAAAGTCAGACCCAGATGTGTAATGTTAGGAGCGTCTGCTGTCAGACTGCACAATTCTGAAATGGTAAATTTAAACTCTGCACTGTGATCTTTTACATAGAATTTACAGTGCAGAAGGAGGCCATTCGGCCCATCGAGTCTGCACCGGCTCTTGGAAAGAGCATCCTACCCAAGGTCAACACCTCCACCCTATCCCCATAACCCAGTAACCCCACCCAACACTAAGGGCAATTTTGGACACTAAGGGCAATTTATCATGGCCAATCCACCTAACCTGCACATCTTTGGACTGTGGGAGGAAACCGGAGCACCCGGAGGAAACCCACGCAGACACGGGGAGGACATGCAGACTCCGCACAGACAGTGACCCAAGCTGGAATCGAACCTGGGACCCTGGAGCTGTGAAGCAATTGTGCTATCCACAATGCTACCGTGCTGCCCCATCTGGAGGGCACAGCCTGAAATTAGGGAGGAAGCAGATTCAATTGTAACTTTCAAAACTAAATTGGATAAATACTTGGAGGAAAGATTTGCAGGGCTATGGGAAAGAGCAGGAGTGGTGAGATTAATTGGATCTTTCTTTCTGAGGCCCAGTAAGGACAGGATGGACGTGGGCCTCTGCCAGAGATATATCAACAAATTCTTATCTTGATGTTGGGCAATGTCTAAGGTTAAAAGTTAACTTTAACTCATCATTAACTGTTTTCTGTGCCAGCTGTCTATGGTCTTGAGAAATGGGCACCATTGCCAATTCCAATCGACATTCATCAAAACATCGGACGCTGGCTCCCACTCTCAGGCTGATTCCTAGTTTTTACATTTGTTTCTGCATGTATCCATGCCCAATAGTTACCTCACCTGCAACACCAGCCTGCATTTATATAGTGCCTTTTCTTTAGTAAAAATACCACAAGGCACATCGCAGGAAAATTACATGGACAGAATTTGAGACCAAGTCACAAGAAGAGGCATTGAGATCTGAATCAGAAGTGTCTGACAGAAGGAGAGAGGGGCAGAGAGGGTGAGAGAGGGGGGGGGAGATGGAGAGAGAGGGGGAGAGAGGGGGTGAGAGAGAGGGAGAGAGAGGAGAGAGGGGGAGAGAGGGCGTGAGAGAGGGCATGAGAGAGGGGGAGAGAGGAGAGGGTTGAAAGAGGGAGAGAGGGGAGAGAGAGAGAGGGGAGAGAGAGGGAGAGAGGGGGGAGGAGAGGGAGAGGCAGAGGGGGGGAGAGGGGAGAGAGGGGGGAGGAGAAAGGGGGAGGGAGGGAGAGAGAGGCAGAGAGGGAGAGGGGGGAAGAGGGGGAGAGAGGCAGAGGGGGGAGAGAGGGGGAGAGAGGGGGAGTGGGGCAGAGAGGGGGAGAGAGAAGCAGAGAGAGGGGGAGAGAGGGGGTGATGTTTAGGGAGGTTAATCCTGGAGATTAGGCCCGCAACATTGACATCACTGGTGGAATAGCTAAACTCAATGATGTGCCAAAAGCCAGAGTTGGAGGAATGTAGAGATCGGGTAGGACTGGAGGGAGTTAGAGTGATAGGGAGGGGTGACATCACAGAGAGATTTGAAACACGTTTGAGATATTTCTGGATCAGGAGCTAATATTTCTAATCTCCAGTGATGGCTCATCTGGGAGCGAGAGAACATCACGGGTGTTTCCTTGACTTGACTGTGAACCAGTCAATATCCTGTCTGGTGGACTAGATTGTGTTCTGGAGCACCTGGAACTGGGTGAAATGAGTGAAAACCAGTAGAGACAAGGGTTTGTTGCTTCATTAACCACATCGGGGGATGAGTAACAAAACCATATCACAAAGGCCCAGGGAAGGAGGTGCAGCAAATCCATTGCTCATCAAACCTTCGCTGTGGGTGTGTATATAAATGTTCAGAACAGATTCTTCCAATAGCCAGTTTAAAACTGAGTGAGTTAGATCACACAGTTCCTCTTCTTCAAAAGTTGTTGAATAAATAAAACAATGAATGGATCTGCTGCTTAGTAACTACACAATTGTGTACATTGGTCTCCTTGCTTAAGGAGGGATAGAACATAGAACATAGAACAGTACAGCACAGAACAGGCCCTTCGGCCCTCGATGTTGTCCGAGCCATGATCACCCACGTATCCACCCTATACCCGAACCCAACAACCCCCCTTAACCTTACATTATTAGGACACTACGGGCAATTTAGCATGGCCAATCCACCTAACCGCACATCTTTGGACTGTGGAGGAAAACGGAGCACCCGGATGAAACCCACGCACACAGGGGGAGGACGTGCAGACTCCGCACAGACAGTGACCCAGCCGGGAACGAACCTGGGACCCTGGAGCTGTGAAGCATTTATGCTAACCACCATGACCCTGCTGCCCTGGATGTAATTGTACAAGAAGAAGTCACCCCACTCTACTCACCACACTTGGGCCGTCTGTCCCTAGTTGCCCTTTGGCACCCTGCTCACGTTTGTTCTGCCATTCACACATTCTAATCTTTATGTACCCCTATCAGCTCCGTTCTCAGCCTTAATCACCCCATTGACATTCCTTTTGTTTCTGTGCTCGACTTTTGTCAATCTCCACTGATCGCTGGCCCCTATCCAGCCCCACCGCTCCACAGTTTAAATCTGACCCTATTTCCAGTCCACCCCAGCTTTGACAAAGAGTCATCCAGGTTCGAAACGTTAGCTGTCTCCTCTCTGCTGTAGTCGGGACAATCTCAGCTTCTCCACTCTCTCCACATTCACTGGACCCATTCACCCTGGGACCAGCCCTGTAAATCTCCTCTCTAACCTTTCCAAGGCCTTGACATCCTTCCTGAAGCGCAGTGTTCAAACTGGACACAGCCCTCGAGCTGAGGTTTAACCAGTGATTTATAAAAGTTTATCTTAACTTGCTTGCTTTTATATACCGTTCTCTATTTACAAACCCAAGGATCTGAATGTAGTTTTTTTTTAATTGCTTTATCAGCGTTCCTAACACCTTCAAAGTTTTGCATCTGTGATTGGTAGAGATGAGAGAGAGAGAATACAGGACAGCACATCAAATCTAATTTCCGTCTTGGCAGAATACGTAAACAGTTGGCAGAGGTTATAGAAAGCTCTTTTGCTGGAGGCTTTGATATTGAACTAATCCAGCATCTTAGTGCGGGGGGAGTGCTTTTATATGATCGTGGCTCAATCCGCTCAGCCTCAATTCCACTTTCCTGCCCGTTGTCTATAACCCTTCAACCCACGACACAAATCCATTTCAGCACTGCTAATCAGTGCGTCCGGAGAGGGGTGTGTACACCAGGATTGTTATGCTGAGTGTTTCTGTCACATGAATCTCTGATCGCAGGAGCTTTAAATTGTGGTGAATGTACTTCATGTAATTCACTCTGTATAGTACAGTAGTCCCCGTTATAACGCGGGTGTTGGGGTCCAAGACAGCCACCCGCGTTACATCCGAGCCGCGGATATCCACGGTGGGGGTTTTTAAATTGAAACATTTCAGGGTTATTGGTAGACAGCCTCCCATAAGCCCCCCCGCCGTATATCGCGAACCACAGGGCAGATTTCCCTGATTCCTTTACTCCATGGATGGGCATTCTATCGATCGGTGAGCTGGTTATCAGCCCAGGAAATGCACAGACAGAGAACACTGCGCCCGGAGGCATACAGACTGTTCGAAGCGGAGCAGAGACCACAGGGCAAGTGATTGCAGATCAACACGGTTATTGAGACAGGTTTAAAAAGGCACCCGCAGTTAACTGGCAATTGTGCAGTTAGAGCAACTGTTTCCCCACTGTGTCACCAACAAAGACCCACAATTGGTGAAGGATAACTTTGCAAACTTTTACATTTAGCAACTTTCTGGGCAGGCTTGGTTGCTAAAAATAATCCGCTCCCCGACTGGAAAAAAAGTTGGGGTCCATAAGCCCCCCCGCCGTATATCGCGAACCGCGGTATTGCGGAGCGCGGTATAATGGGGGACTACTGTATTGTGTCCCTGTGGGCTCTGTCTGTGAGCCGTTGCGTGGCTCTGCCCACAGGGGGAGATGAGGAGCTTGTACAGGGCTCCACCCTCGGCTCTGCCCATGGCTCCACCCATGGCCCCTCCCACTACCGGAAGTATAAAGTGCTGCAGCCTTGTGAGCCTGCACTCAGTTATTCTGGTCGCAGGCAGGCTCAGTTGTAAGTCTATTAAAACCACTGTTTACTTCCTGTCGTGTCTCGAGTGAATTGATGGTCACATCATAAATATTAAAATTGATCTCAATTGGCCCAATTCCCCCACGCTCATTCTATGGTATATTAAATACCTCGATCATACCCTGTGCATTTTCTGTGTCATACTTAATTCCTTGAACATTTTTCCCATAAAACTGTTGCGGCAGTGTGTCCAATTAACTCACCCGGTAAAAATACGGCACATTGAAAATCCCGCAGCACTGACTGAAGGCCATTCAGCCCATTCAACCTGTGCTGGCCCTGTGAAGGAGTTAGCAAATTGGTTTCACTCCCCTGCCCTTTTCTCTTGAGCCGGAACGTTTCTCACAGTCAAGTGCTTGCCCAGTTCTCATTTGAAAGTCCGGGCTCAATCTGTTCCCATTGCCTTTCAGGCAACACCTTCCAGACCCCAACAACTTGCTGTGGGGAAAGAAATTCACCTCATCTTCCTCTCTGCTTTTTCTTTACCAAATGCCTCCAATCTGTGTCTGCCTGGTGACTGCTCTTTACTCTATCCAAGCCCTTCATGATTTTGAATTCCTTCCTTCTCTGCTCACCAATCCCAACTTGTTCTCCCCACTCCAGCTTGTGAACTCACATAACCTAACAACAGTAATCAATGGAACATTTGAGAGATACCGTCTTATCTAAGAGTTCCTTCGCCAGAGCTGGTTTCTGGGTTTTATTATAGATTTACTGCAGCACAGTGTGTGTGTGTTCAGAAGTTAATCATTTAAAGAGCATATCCGTATTCTTAAACAGAATTGTGCTGGAAAGACGAGGCTACATGTCCAAACAATCGATGACACGTTAACTTAATTACAACAGGCATTTTCTACCCGGAGCCTCACCTGTTGAGGTGCGAGTGTCGTTGGCAAGGCCGGAGTTATTGTGTTGCATTGCAGGCAGTTCGGAGAAGATTCACTCAGCTGATTCCTGGGGTGAAGGGGTTGTCTTGGGAGCAAAGGTTTAAGCAGGTCGGACCAATACACACTGGAGTTTAGAAAAATGAGAGGTGATCTGATTGAAATGTAAGAAGTCTTACAACACCAGGTTAATGTCCAACAGGTTTGTTTTGAATCACTAGCTTTCGGAGCGCAGCTCCTTCCTCAGGTGAGTGAAGAGGTGGTTCCGCAGCAGTATATATAGACAAAGGCCAGGATTCTCCGAAATCCCGGCCAAGTGTTGACGCCGGTGTAAACACCGGAGTGGTGCACGCCGGCGTCAATGGGCCTCCTGGGCCAGGGGGCTAGCACCGCGCTGGAGTGCTGCGTGCTGCTCCGGTGCTGAAAGGCGGCTTGGCACAGCCAGCGCGGGTCCGTGCATGCGCGTGGTTGCTGTCTCCGTGCCGGTGCTGAGCAACATGGCAGAGACGTACAGCGGGCTCGCGCAGAAGGAGGTCGGCCCCCTCCATATCGCGGGCGCCCGCCGATTGGTTGCCCTGATCGCAGGCCTGTACCCTGTGGAGGCCCCCCCTGGAGTCAGATCCCCCCCCCCCCCCCCCCCCAACCAGGACGACCCCGCGGCTGCGGGTCTGAGCTCCCGCCGGGTGGTACCAGGTTGGAACCACGCCGACGGATCTCGGCAGGAGTTCGGCCTGTCACCTGCGGAGAATCACCGCGGGGTTCGCAATTCAGCCGTCGCGCCAGATTTCCACCGTGAACAGCTATTCTCCGCCCCCGTGCCGGATGCGATTCCGATGCGGAGGGTCGGAGAATCCCCCTCCCAAAGTCAATGATGCAAGATGATACTTTGAATGTAAGTCCTTTAAGGTAATTAAGTCCTTACAGGTCCAGACGGAGCGACTGGAGTGAGATTGAAATGTATAAGATCCTGAGGGCGCTTCCCAGGGTGGATGCTGGGAGGATGTTCCCCCTCATGGGGGAACCTAGAATTGGGGGGGGGGGGACACACCATTTTAGAATAAGGTGTCTCCCAAATAAAACAGAGATGGGTGACGGTTAATCTTTGGATTATCTTCCCCAGCAATGGAGGCTGCTGGGTCACTGAACTGATCAAGGCTGACTGGACTGGTTTTTGATCGACAAGGGCATTGAGGGATATTAGGGGGCGGCAGGAAAATGTAGTTGAGGCCACAGTCAGCTCAGCCATGATCTGACTGACTGCTGGAACAGGTTTGACGGACCGAATGGCCTATTCCTGTTCCTATTTCTTCTCTCTTCTTTGTTATGGTGATGAGCTGCCTTCCTGAACCGCTGCAGTCATGTGGTGTAGGTACACCCACAGTGCTGTTAGGGGGGAGTTCCAGGTTTTTGTCCTGTGGGTGCAGCACGGTGGGTGTGGCTACATCTCAGGGACTGCAGCGGTTCATAAGGCAGCTCACCACCACCTTCTGAAGGGCAATTAGGGATGGAGAATAAATCTGGCCTAACCAGCGACGCCCACACCGTAAATGAATATTTAAAAATCACAGGGTGTATCTACCCATGATGCACCAGAGTGTATCTTACACTTCCTTTTTGTTTGATATTTCCCTCTATGGTACTCATGGTTACAGTCACAAACTGTTTGTCTCCTGTAGACTTGACTGAACCAACCTGTTGTGTGTATGATGTCTAGTTCTCCGTCAGACCCTTGTGTGGATAGCTCTCCAGTGGCCAACTGTATCAGCTTGTTTTCCTTTTTCAGGCCAAGCACTTGTGTAAAATGATTCTGTTTCGTGCAGTTAAAACACTGCTATCTCCACGCTGGACAATTCTTCCTTTCCTGTGAATGCTGTGCTGCATCCTGCCCATTGTCTGCGATTACTCAGCTCTCTTGGCCCACACTGTCCCTCCGCAGAATGTATCTCCTGGTCTGCTCTGCAATTTATGTTCCAGCTGCCGTTTCACAACCTCCGCACTTCAACTCCTGCCAATCACTTTCTTTAGCAACAGATTCCCATCTTTCAGTCGCCTTTCTTTCACAGAGGTGGTCCTCACTCCTAAAACCAAACTATCTTTGACCAGATCATCTTTCAGTTGTCCAAAATCACATGATTCCGCGAACCACATTACTGCCATGATGTACCATTCAATTACATTGTTTCACTTTGAGCTCTGGTGTTGAATACATAACGTTCATATGTAACATCAACTCAGCGTTCAAAAAGTGCATTCAAGGCTTTCAAAATCTATGTCATCTTTTTTCTTTGCTCATTAGATCATGGAATTTACAGTGCAGAAGGAGGCCATTCAGCCCATCGAGTCTGCACCGGCTCCTGGAAAGAGCACCCTACCCAAGGTTAACACCTCCACCTATCCCCATAACCCAGTAACCCCACCCAACACTAAGGGACACTAAGGGCAATTTATCATGGCCAATCCACCTAACCTGCACATCTTTGGACTGTGGGAGGAAACCGGAGCACCCGGAGGAAACCCACGCACACACGGGGAGGATGTGCAGACTCCACACAGACAGTGACCCAAGCCGGAATGAACCTGGGACTCTGGAGCTGTGAAGCGATTGTGCTATCCACAATGCTACCGTGCTTAGATTAAGCGTGATATACACTTTGTAGCATTACCTCCCAGCACTGTTAAAAGTATAACCACTCTCATCATTTCAGGCTTCTTAATTAAGTCTGTTGAAATCTCAGTTTTGCCATTATAATTGCAAAACCTGCCAGGTTTGCCATGCATCATTTTTTACTGGACTGGAGATGGAATTGAAAACTTTTCTGTGGCCATTTTTACTCACTTTGGTAATTTACTTGCAGACTTTGGCTGTGTCTCCTTGTTTCTGCAGCCGGTAACTTTACTCTCAGCTTGTGTGTACTTTTATTTTGACCTTCTCTTTGCAGACAGTAATTTCACTTGCAGCCTGTGTGTGCTTTTCTGAGCTGTCTCTCCGGCCACTCTGTTTTCCTTTGTTCTTCTCAGCAACTCTTTTCCTGCCAATACTGAACTTTTTTGGGTTCTATCTATAGTGTCCTCTCTGCTCCTTTTGCAGGTTTCAACAATCTATATTTTGTCCAGTCTCGGACACCATGTTGCAAGTTATGGGACTTCTTCAGTTTGTGTTTCTGTGAGAGGCTTTTATTGGACTGATCTTAAGATGTCTAAGTACACAGCCTTGCGGGGCTCCGGTATTGAGGGCTGTCGTGGAGGACGTTTTGTTGTTTATTCTTATTGATTATGGTCTGTGGGTCAGAAAGTCGAGGATCCAAAATAGCCATGCTGAAAACATATATGAACTGTTTAATCGCATATATCGCAACTATACACATGCTGCATGATGGCTTTCTCTGCACCCTGATGGGTGGCAGGGTAGCACAGTGGTTAGCACTGTTGATTCACAGCTCCAAGATCCTAAGTTCGATTCCCGGCTTGGGTCACAGTCTGTGCAGAGTCTGCACGTTCTCCCCGTGTGTGCGTGGGTTTCTCCGGGTGCTCCAGTTTCCTCCCTTAGTCCAAGATGTGCAAGCTAAGTGGATTGACCATGATAAATTGCCCTTTATTTATTTTTCACATTTTTTTTCATAGAATTTACAGTGCAGAAGGAGGCCATTCGGCCCATCGAGTCTGCACCGGCTCTTGGAAAGAGCACCCTACCCAAGGTCAACACCTCCACCCTATCCCAATAACCCAGTAACCCCACCCAACACTAAGGGCAATTTTGATCACTAAGGGCAATTTATGTGGCCAATCCACCTAACCTGTACATCCTTGAACTGTGGGGGAAACCGGAGCCCGGAGGAAACCCACGCACACACGGGGAGGATGTGCAGACTCGCACAGACAGTGACC